>NC_081320.1:32142396-32442396 GCF_026419965.1 Kogia breviceps
CATATATATTGACACATTTTTTTTAATGCCAGAGTTTCTTAAAACTTGTTCCTCAGACAACCTACTTCTGAATTACCTTGGTGCTTTATTACAATGCAGACTCCTAAGCTCCACCAAAACCCTGCTAGATCTGAGTCCCTGTAGGGTCCAGGTATATGTATTTCAAACAAACTGTCAAAATGCTTCTACACACACTAAAATTTAAGAACTACTACTTTTAAAGTTTAATGAGTTGCAAGTTACCTCCTCCATATCCCACCATTGACCAAATAAAGCAATAATTGAAACTGTTGGAGAAATCCACTAAAGAGAAATTAAATTATCAACATCAACATCTTTTCCATTAAATATAATTTTCTGAATTTACACGCAATTTTTTTCAGTCACAAAGGTGTTTTGTTGTTAGAATGCCAATATGTTTAAGTACATACCATTTTTGTGGAAGAAACCAGTAAATGTAAGCTGCAGATGAGTTGACAAGCTAAACAGAACAAAAAAATTTTATCACTTTAATATTCTATAATAAAAATAACCTAAACTTTAAAATATAACACTGAAATCAAAGCTACTTCAGCTAATATATAAATATTTGGCTGCCTAATTCTTAACTCTGTTCAATCCCATGACCCCATGCTCTCCCTGTTAAGTATGACATCCAATACAGTGTGTCTATACACATTACACACACACACACACACACACACACACACACACACACACACACACAAATAAAAACAAAAACACCAAAGAAGCAAGGCAGAAAAAAATAAACCACCAAATAAGAGGCAAGATAATTTACTGTGCTTCAGTGTTCTACCTATAAAATGGGGACAGGTTTCCCTTCCCACCCGTCAAAACGGTAGCTGAATCCAGGCAAAAGTTTTTGAGTATTTTCAAGCTACGAAATTTCAACCTCCTAACAAATGATGCAGAACCATCACTTTCTACTTCAATTAGGGATGAAATATTACAATCACAAATCTGCTATAGATTTGTAATTTACTGTTTCAACTTGTCATTTTCACTTTTAGTTTTAGAAGCAATGAAAAGGAAGCATAAACTATAATGATCCTTTTGTTTTGAAAAATATTTACTACCAGTGGAAAAACTAGTAAGTTGGGATAGAATAAACAAAAACATCAACAGGCTTTTATAGTACCTTTCAACTGGAAAAAGAGCAATCTATCTCGTGATCAGGAACCATTCATAACTTTCCAGAACAGATGTTGGGAAAAGGGAAGCAGTACTTTTACTCAAGAAACTTACTAAAGAATCAAAGTAAATAGCAGTAAAAGGGCAATAAGGATCAATAAAGGGTATGTTTTTGTGTTTTTTTTAAAATGATGGTGACAATCTACGCATCCTTATAATCAGAGGGGAAGAGTTATGTAAAGACTTTGAGGCAAGTGAGTGTTAAGGAACAGGTAATGACTGGAAATGAGGACATGTTATAAAGAGGTTAGCTCTGTAACTTTGCCCAGGACTCTTCTTCTTAGAGAAACAGGAGGTAAGTGAGATATTTCAACAGAAGATGTGAGGATACCTCTATTTTCTTAGTGAGGTAATCCATGAAAGCGTATGCTTAAAAAAACTACAAGGTGGGGGTCCTGAAGGGCATTTCTAGAACAGTACTAAGAAAAGTATGCTAGGATATCAGTAGAGAACAAAATGACTATGGTAGAGTAGAAGTGTAAGGGTCCAAGCAGAGTTAGAAAGCATAAACATAGAAAAGAAAAACTAAGAACAGCAACTATAACTTAAGTATCAAGAAACTAAAATGGGATTCTTGAAAACAGTTAATTCATGTATCTTACTTTCTAACACGTATCAGATACATTTCAAAAACACAGAGGAAGTGGAGAGTTGACTATAAACGGGGCATGAGGGAATCTGTAGGGTTTATCTTAATTGTAGTGGTTGTTACCTGACTGAATGCATCAGAACTATATACCAAAGAGTGAACTGGACTGCATATCATTTATACCTCAAAAAAAAAGTACATTAAGGGGATCAACTGTAAAGGAGCTCAAAGGACTTTTTCAAGGTAATGAAAATGTTCTATATCTTCACTGTGGTTATGCTTGTGCGAATGCATACATTTGGCAAAACTCAAACTATATACTTAGGGTGAGTGTATTTTATTGAATATTAATTATACCCAAAGTTGATTTTTAAAAAGTATATCTACCATCTATGAAATCTACGTGCCATTTTACTAAAAGATAATTAGCATTTTCCTATCAAAACTGTTCCATAAATGTAACCTAACAATGCAGAATTGGTGAAACTCCAAAACAAAACTGAAAGAGAGAAATATTCTACAGTTTCCTTGCTAGAAGATAATCCATTAGTCCCAACCAGTTTATCCTATTCTTAGTTGCTTCAGTTAAACCTACCTACTAAGGCCAGGTAAATTTTCTTAAAATGATTTTGTATGAATCATTCCTTTCTCCAATTTTCTAATGGGTCCCCAACTGTGAAATCTTTTGTCTAACCGCTGTCTGTAATATGGTTCCCATTCCTTTTTACCTCTAAAGCCATATATAGGAAAGTAGAATAGGATGACAAAATCCAAGTTTGAATTCTGGCTCCAGTTATTAGCTGTGACCTGATATCTATAAAATGAGGAGATAACCTCTCTCAAGATTGTGAGGCTTGGATAAAATACTAAACAATCCATCAAAATACCCTCTCCCTCTTCTACAAAGACCCATCCCCAAACATCCCAGAGCTTAATTTCCTTTACAAGCACCTGTATTTACCACTTTTTTTGTCACAATTTTTCACACACATTCTCTCTTGACATATCAGTGTCCTTAGCACCTAGCAGTGTCTTACAGAAAGGCACTCAACAAATGATTTTCAAAAGGATAATGATGTCCTCCCTAGAGTAATAAGATTTCTAAGGTCAGGGATCAGGACCCATTATACTGTAGTACTTATAGTATTATTTACATTGTTTTTATAGGGAATGCGATTCTAAGTTCCAACTGTGAAATGACAGAAATACCTTGCATTGATCTACCCCAGAAAATATTTTAAATTAGTGTTATTCAAAACGTGGTCTGCAGACTGAGGTCATCCGGGATACTGTTACCATTCCACAACACGGCAAGAAGTTGAGAATAAGACTTTAACCACTTTCATAAAAATTTAACATTGACATAACATCCAAGTATGTGATCAGTACATTTACAAAAGTATCCATCCAAAAAAGACTGGAAATTAAAAACAAACAAAAAGGTCACCAAAGGATGGTCTGAGACACAGTTTTAATTGCTACATTATAAGTTAAATAAGATGGCAAGCACACACACAAAAAAAGACGGCAAGGACATTCAGCCACCATTACAACATTTCTTTGAGAAAAGGAATTCCAAATTTCAAGTAACCAACTTAAAAAACAAACTTGGGAATGTGATTTGCTATGCACAATTTCCCCTCCTCCTTCCCCTCCTAAAAGTAAACACTCTTGATATGGACCTAGAATAAAATGTAACAATGAGGCCTAGTTGATGGCTGAGTCCAAGGAAAAAGGGCAGTTTTCTTTCCCTTTCTGATTTACCCTCTTCCCTCTCTTGTTGCTACTGTGTCCACATCTTAATTGGTTAAACTGGATCAGAAGAGGGGAATGAGAAGGGAAGAAACAAACAAGGTCAGGCCTCTTTAGTTTTAGGCAGCAAAGGATCTAGCTTAGATGATCAAGATAAGATATCAGATAAGGATTTGGTTCCTCTTCCTGATGTGTTCCCTATCTGTATCTTAGGAAGCAAGCAATATGGCAACAGGAAACTAGAGGGGGAATGTGAAATTTGGGGATAAGAGTCTAAACACAAGTACCTGACAATTCTAAAGAAGTCTGCAGAATAAGGTTGAGTACATTTAAATTCATAAGGGACTAACATTTTGCGATGAGATTCATGTAGGAAACTCAAATTTTAAGAACAGCCAGATGCCACAGGAGGACCAACATTTTTATGCAGGAAAGAAACCAAGATTAGGGCCTTGAATTTGTACACATTAATCTGATAGTGGCAGGTGTAAGGCTTCATTTCTAGGGTCACGGCTGTATCACCTCAAAATAGCCCAAGTGTGATGATAAGCTATTTGGCATCTACACTGTTACATGTCATGCTGTGATGTATTATAAAGCTGAGGAATTGGTGACTGCATCAAGCCCATTATTCTGGAATGACGTCTTTTTCTCCTAAATGCCAATAAGTTCCATACAGGCAAGGTCTTCATCTGTTTTGCTCATTATTATATCCCCTAGGACTTAGGATAGGGTCTGGGACATGGTACACTGAGGAAATGGGAATCCCAGAAAAAAATCCCAGACTTTGTTACAGTACAAAAAGATGATAAAAGGAAGATTACTAATTCAGAAGTTTAGGTTGTAATAACAACAACAAAAAGTGATGAAAGGTACTTTACCTTATCAACCTACTAAAAACATAGGTTTGAAAATATATCTAGTAGATGTTCTAGTTCAGTTACCTTTGGAGGGGATTTCTCCAGCTACTAACAGTAGACCAGGAACAGAAAATGATTAAGTGGAAATGCTTCTAATCTGACCACAGGAAATACTTCTGGAAGCAATTCCAACTTGGAAATCTTTTCATGATACCTTTCAGTCAGTGGAGATGCACTTAGAAGACAAGAGATATGACTAGAGAATTCCAAAACTGGTAGGATTAATAGCCCAAGAGACCCCCTGGGATCCTGCTAGAACAGAAAACTACAGAAAGATCAGAGATTTATACCAATAAACCATGGCGCTTGGTCAAAACTCAAAATAAACTCAAAACCCACAATATACTGGCATGCCAGAAACAAGAGACGGAGAAGACAGAATATAAGGCATTACATCAGAAATTCTAAAAAGAAAATAAAGATATTTTAAATATACATAACCACACCAAAAGAGCAAGGAGAAAGATTAGGAAAAACCTGGAGACTAGAGGTCTGGTCACTAGACTATGTGAAAAACCTGGTCAAGTAGTTTGACCACTATGAATTTCTAAAATTTGCTAATTGCTGTGGAGTTTTTAGAAGCCACTGTTCGAGAAAAGAAAAAATCTTCATAGTTGGTGGGTGTTATGGTTGAGTTTTAAGGTTACAAATGCAATTCTGGTCTATTGTCACAAATGGTTACCTTAAAGAAGTGAAAACCATGAAATGTCCCATGTTTCTTTTTTCTATCAGCTCCTTCCCCTAATAAATTTCTGCCATTATCTGAGACAAGTAAGACAAATATAGATCTAGAGTATAAAACACAAAAGAGATCCTGGGACACCAACTTTATTTTGTACAGACAATGCCAGGAATTTGGGTTTGTTTGTAAGTCACTACAACTGTCATAAACAGGTCAGGCATTTGACTGTTCTAAGCTTTGGGCTGTAGTACTACAGTAATTTGGGGTATCTTGATATTCTCCTGGAACTCTGAGAATGAAATACATTGGGTTTGAGAGTGGAGACATTAAAACTGTGGAAGTACTAAAACAACATGAGTTCCAGTGGGAGACATCCAGACAGTAGCTACTGAACAGACCCAGGATCCAATTAAACTGAACAAGATCTCTATGTTTGAGATGGTAAAGAATAAACATACACATGGAAATACCTTTGTGTATGTGATTTAAGATTTTAACATCTACAAATTAACAACAAAGGCTTATTTTGTTCTCTCAGGGAATTTGCCCATAGATTTTACAAGTAAAGTTTTACAATGCTGGCATTATATACTGGTATCTAGAGAACTTCTTACAATCCTATGTGATAAGTTTAGTAGACCTATTGGTCTACTAAACCAATTATGCCTAATTTGAGATGAGAAATACACTGAAGAAATTTAATAATACAGGGCCTTAGGGGTAAACTTAAAATGAAGCAACTTCTCAATTAATTTTAGTGACTCGGGGAGCAACAATGAGACATTCATAAAGATGGCGGCCAGGGGGGCGGTTGAAGCACCTAGTACAGTAACTCAGTACCTCCTGGGCCTAAAGTGCCTCACTGGGTATTAAATAAGCATGGTCAGCTCTAACAGTTAGGTCTGTTTGAAATAAAAAAGATCTTGGGTGTTGAAATGACCAACTCACTGGTCCCAGCTAGATCCTAAAGAGTGAAAAAGTTGCTTTTCAAAATTACAAGCAGGAATTCTATGCAACTCTCTGATGTTTCTGTGAGTTGGTTAACAATACCCCTGTTATAGTACTGGCCTAGCTATTGAACCCATTGGGTCGAAAGAAATATAATCATTGGGTGAGTGATTATTCAGAGAGAACTGACCAGTATAATCTATCTTCCTCACAACACACACTATCAAGGAAGTTCTGTAATATTTATCAAAGCCAGGGTCACAATGAGATAGTAGTAAGGTTTAGCAGTGATGAAGGTAGAACCCTGATGGGGAAGATGAAGAAAAGGGTCAAGTTTTCTTCCTCTTGGTTCATTCTTCCTTCTCACATGAGCCCTGAAAGACCTGGAGGGCAAACTATTAAGGTGTTTAGAAGAAAAGAAGTGAGGATGTCACATTAGGTTCTGACTACAGCTTTATACTTTATAAGTTAAAAAGGCCCTGAGGATCCCAAAAGCTCTGTCCAGGGTAGGTAAACAGCCAACGATCTGGAATAGAAATTCAAGCAAAGAATAGAGAGTGCATGCGCTGGGAATATTCTCAGTCTTTATAAACCTGTATTGTAAGGTATTCCTTGGGCAATAACAGATTAGGTAAAGATTTGGGAATGGACTATCAAAGTCTATTTACAAATCAAGATTGCCTAGATATGGAAATATAAATTACACTTCAGTCCTACAAGACTGCAAGATACTGATACAAAAATTTTAAAATGCAATAAAAAATTCCAGTAAAATAACCTAATTGAAAAGGCAAACTTAAAATAAAAGCAATTGAAAAATGACATCTTATACTAGTCACAAAAATGAGAAAGTATAAAGGAAGCATCATTAAGTCAGTGTACATCCTATCTAAACTGGCAAGATATGATTTAAAACTTCAAGAGAAAAAGAAAAATCCATGTGGCAATTTTCCCAATTCCATTTTTTTTAATCCAGTATTTTTAGTTCTACATTCTTCCTAAAAGTAGTCAATGAATAAACAAATACCACCCAAGTCCCTGTTTCTCTTTAGAATAATATTCAACTTTCTTTAGTTTTCATATGAAAGAACAAATAGAAGCATACTGTCGAGGAAGGGAAGCATACTGTGTAGCCTAGGCAGATATTAGGCTAGTCAGAACATTTAGGGATTAGTTCTGGGTAACACATGTGAAAACAGACAATAAGAAGGTTCCATCCAAAGGGCCAGGTTTCTGAAACTATCATGTGATAAACATATTTCAAATATAAACTAAAGTTAAGAATATTTTGCCTGAAAGTTATAAATAAGAGCAAGGACAAGATGGGGAAAAAAAAGAGAGAGAGCCTCTCTCAGAATTGTAGATGATTACTTAGAAGACATGTGATGTTGTGAAGCAGCTGGCACAGTACCTAGCATATACCATAAAAAATGAGTCTCCATCATTCTTTAGAGGAGATAGTAGGATTAACACTAAATACAGAAGTTACAGAAACTCTGATTCAGAATGCAAGAAATTGGTAGTAGAGAAAAACAATAATGAACAGAACTGCCTTAGAAAACAGTGAGTTCCCAGCATTAGAGATATTCAAGATGAGGCTTAAGAACTGATTCTCTGCCAGGGATGCTACAGAAGTAATCCCTGATCTGTGTATGAGTTTGGACCAAGTGAGGTCTAAGGTTCATTCTAACTCCTTACAATATTGAGGTGATCACTAGGAAAATGATCACTGTACTTTTTCCTCTTTCCTCAAGTATGTCACTTCATGTAAACTTTTAGGTTATCTTACCTATGAGATTTTTGCTCTCCTTTCATTTTCTCTACTTTTGATAACATATCATCAACTTTAAATGTTTTCCTGGAAGAGACAGATAAACAAAATAATCACTTCTCAACTGGGAAAAACAAACAGATTATACTTTACTGTCACTATAATAGGCAAGTTGGAGATCTGATTTTATTTATAATAAGATAAATTATGGGATGGTTAGCCATAACAATGAATACTATCGAGACAGTGTTATGTTGTAATACAGCAAACAAGCCCTCAAGCCCCATCTCAAATGCTAACTTTTCTACGAAACCTTTTGTAATTATTCCCAAACCAGAGTGATTTTTTCCCCACCTATGGCACTTGGCTTACATTTATTTTGACATTTAGTCTCCTAAACGTGAAACTTGCATAAATATTTTATTTCTACTAGATTATCAGCTCCTGAAGGGCAGAGATTTGTTTTCTTCAAGGAAAGCCACATAGTGCTTGGCATATTGCCTTATACTTGGTAGGTGTTCAAGCATTTGTTGGACTGAGCCAAACAAATGCAAATTATGTATATTTTGAAACACTTGTATTTCCATTAAGTAACCTGACAAATATGGATATTCCATAAAACAAATATGAAGTTAGTAAAACATCCTCCAAGATTAGCAGCAATGGCTAAAGTTAAGTATGTCATTTTAAAGAGATGGTTGTCACCATCACGAAAAAAATTTGAAGTTTAAAGGACATACCCATCAAATCATAACAAAATTATCAGCTTTTAACTTAACAACTTTAAGAGAAAAAAGTAATTTCCAATAAAATAGAAGCTTATATTAAGAATAACCACACCCTTAGCAAGCAATTTAAGAATGAATGGATTCTAGGGCTTCCCTGGTGGCGCAGTGGTTGAGAGTCCGCCTGCCGATGCAGGAGACACGGGTTCGTGTCCTGGTCTGGGAAGATCCCACATGCCGCGGAGCGGCTGGGCCCGTGAGCCATGGCCACTGAGCCTGTGCTTCCGGAGCCTGCGCTCTGCAACAGGAGAGGCCACAACAGTGTGAGGCCCGCATACTGGAAAAAAAAAAAAAAGAATGAATGGATTCTAAAACAAGCCTCATCTTAGTTCTTAAGGTGCTCTACTATATACATTTTCTAGAGGCTGAACAATTAGACCCAAATATGTTAATTGGAAACAAATATTTCTATTTATACTCATATATTTTCTTCAAATATAGAACTTGGAAAGATTCATGTATTCTTATAAAATTTGAATTCAGATATTAGAAAGTTACTAATATGCTCATTCCTCAAAAACAGCTATTGTACTCAACTACTATAATAAAAATTATCAGTAGAGAAATGTTAATGTAAATATACTGTAGTAAAACACTGATAGGAAGAGCAGAATTGATACGATCTATATTTTCAGGTTCATATAGAGACAAATAAGAATAAATAGGTTAATAAATAGCCTCCATTAACAAAAGATCTTTTTTATAAAAAAAGCTTCTCTCTTTACCTTTAGAGTTACTGAAAACCTCAATATTAAAGTTTCCCCCAATAAAGCACAGTAAGGAGTTCTTTATGAAGGATGGCAGGCAATACATTTTCAATCTCCATAGATAAGAGAGAAGAAAGAAGAAAAATGTAGGATTCTTTTAGGCTAGTTACAAAGAACTTTTCAGTATAAATACTGAAATGTACTACTGAGGAGGGTTGTAAAGTTACTGAAAACTTTTTAGAATAATATGTTTATCTTTGTGTAATGATTAAGAAGAAACCCTGTCTGTAGGAAGAAAAGTTAAGACTGTAGGTCACAAGGTTCACCTCTTCCAACTTTATGCAGCTGTACATAGGAAAACTGAATATTAACAACCATTTGAATAGATCATACAGGTAACCCAGCATTCCTTAGGAAAAACAAAACGAACTGTATAGGCAACTATACAAAAGCAGCCCCACCTCCCAACACCAAGTATTTCTGTTTCTTTAGAAAGGTACTGCTACTGTAGCTCAGATTTAACAAGGGAAATAGTTATCAAAAGGTCATCATAAAGGAGAATATTCTTAAAATTCAAGACATTTTCGGGGGAGGATTCAGAAACAGCTTACATAAAACCTACTAAAATGGATTCAATAAAAGACGCCGTTGTCCTCACCAGTATTTCCACTGTGCCAGTGTAGTGTCAGGCTACAGAATCTGAATACCTCTATGAAGTGCAACTAAAGTAAAAGGCAAGTTTAACAAATATATCAGATTAATGTTACACCTGCTTGTACAACTTCAAAAGGAGTGATAAGTGTACTCCAACAGTGAATATGATGTTGTTGTGTAACAGTACAAAAGGAGTTCCAAAAACATTCTGAGCAAAGGGATTGTACTAAAAGCAATTCTGTAAAAGCAGTTCCAAAAACATTTGGAACAAAGACCACAATCGCTGGGCTGAATTCATCACCTTCCAAATTCACCAACTTACTTTGAAAAGGACAGCGTTCATTTGAAGATATTAAGTTGTAGTATAATTTGTTAAAAATCAGTCTTATTGTCTTATATATGCCAGGCATACAACAAAAGAATTAAGTGATTCCTAATGCATTTTTACATGGAAGTAAATTAAATGGAATGTATGTTTCTTGGCTGGCAAACTGCTTCAAAACTGTCCCAAAGGAAATTTTTTTACCTAAGGGGTACTAAATTAAGAAAGTTCATTTCTACTGCCATGCTTTTGAAATTGCCTCCACTCATTAGCAGACAACAGAAATGTATCCCACAATGAGGCAGTCAAATAGTCTAATAAACAAACATGATGTATATTTTTAATACACTTATGGATTAAACTCAAATTTATTCTGAAAACACTTTATCATTTTAAAATTAAAATCAGGAAGCATTCTAGATGATAACTGCAGTACTTAAAAAACAATTTTTTTTGGCCACACCTCAGCATGTAGGATCTGAGTTCCCTGACCAGGGATCGAACCTGTGCCCCCTGCAGTGGAAGCACAGAGTCTTAACCACTGGACCACCAGGGAAGCCCTCTACATGGTAACTGATCTTCCATATTAAAAATACTTAAAGAAAAAGTTTACTACTAAATCAAATTCACCTAGATTTATAGAGTAAATCAAGGGTCTGCAAATTATGGACCATTGGTCAAATCCAGCCTGTTGTCTGTTTCTGCACAGCCCATGAGCTAAGAATGGTTTTTACAGATAAAACATTTGCAAGTGATTTGATAACAGAGAATAGTAACTCTAAATCCCAATTAGCTAAATGTTATCCCTCCCACCCTACCCCACAAAAATAAAAGAATCCCACATTTCTCACTAGTAGGCACATATTATAAAACACTGTACTCCCTGGCTCCAGTGGTTAGGACTTGGCGCTCTCACTGCCAGGGCCGAGGTTCAATCCCTGGTCAGGGAACTAAGATCCCGAAAGCCGTGCAGCAACCCCCACCCCCCAAGAAAGAAAAGGAAAAAAAAAGAAAACACTGCACTCAATTATTATGTTTTGAATTTCATCAATTAAAAAAAATGTTGATATTCGTTTTCTCTTTCTGTGTAAGTACCTACATACTACCTAATATCCTCAATTCCGTTTCCTGGACCACAAAGGCTAAAATATTTACTATCTAGTCCTTTAGAGAAAAATTTTCCTGATTCCTGGCATAGAGTAGACAGGTAAAGAGCTGACATAATTCTGCTGCTTAATTCATCACCTTCTTCCTAGTTATTTAGGCACCTGGCAGGTTTCACCCCTTAAATGCAATGCGCGCTCGCTCGCTCTCGCTCTCTCTCTCTCTCTCTCTCTCGCTCTCTCTCTCTCTCTCTCTCTCTCTCTCTCTCTCGATTCAGAAAGATTACCAGAAGACAAATAGTTTTAACGTTTCAATCCTTCAAAATACATCTAGATATATCTACAAAGCTAAACTATGTCTTGCTGTAAAAAAAGCGGTGCTTATTTAATAACCAGTAGGAGTCTCCAAAGGAGTTTAGTTTCAAAGTTTATTGAAAAGCTTAATGGTTTTACTAAGTCAAAACTATGACAATACCAAATGCTTAGTAGAGGTTCCCTCCTTTAAATGTAAAGTTGTTCACTTGATATGCTCAGTAAATAGTCATGGGTGCAGAACAAGAAACTACCATTCTATAATTATATACGGTTAAATGTTACATAGCAAAAACAAGCTCTCTGACACCTTCAGATTCCACTTTAAGACTAGGTGATTAAGATTAAGAAGTTTTTAAAGACATTCCTCCTACTGACTTCAAAAGTATTTCCCTTTTAATAAGACAACCACCAAAGACATAAAATGAGACTTTCTGAACCTATCCTCATAGAAGTGAATTCTTTATTGTTAGAACATATAAGAAATATTCAGACATTAACTGTTAAATTTATGTATCAAAGATAGTTCCCATGAGCCCTTTAGTAAATACTTAAATCCTCAACTTCTACCAAACTTGAAAATAACTATTAGCACAGAGTAAAAAACATTAGTCAGTAAAATCACTTCATTTACTCCATTACCAAATCACTTGTTAGGAAAAAACTGGCAATCAACTGGGATTTACAGAAATGATACTATTAAAAATCACTTTGCAACCAATTCACTCTTTCACCTCAGTTTTCATATTTAATCTTTCATTAGAAATCATACTTTAAAACAAAATTTTAACATGGTTTGAACAACTTGAAATAAGATTCATAAAATGTACCTTTTGATGTTTGTTCTGGAGTTTCGATGAGACATGTAAGTAAGAGTTCTATGCAAAAATACTGGCTATAAAAAAAGTTAAAATATTAAAATTAAATAGGTGAAATTCTAGGAAAAAAATAATATCAGTAAATTTTGTTGATTACTTACCGCGCTATAAGATTTCGCGTTCGAAGAAACCTATAGATCTGTGTTGGTTCTAGGTAACAGAAACAAAATCCAAAGTTATCTAAATTTACTTATTACTTAAATTGTTAAGAAAATACCAACCCAGACCATGTTATATAAACCAATATATAAACCCATAACCTATTATGGAAACTATGTAGTGAACATTTACATCAAGAAAATAAGTAAGCACGATCAGATCAAAAGACATTCAATCTACAGCATACATTCACAAAATGCATCTACATTTACTTTAAGTTTCTCTACAATCTAGTTCTTAAACCTTGCATTTCTAAGGTAGCTATTTTTAAACTAGCTGTATGAAGAACTGAAAAGAAGTAGTTATATTCATTTAATTTATTTAATTAAAACTATTTATAACCCATCTCCTTCTAAAATGTAGCTAAAGTGAAGGAGTTGGATTCAGTAAAGGAACTCTTTATTGAAGCCAAATAAGAAAATAAAATGTTCACTTTTTAACTGGTCTTTTCAAAAGTCTGTACAGTAGTAAGCCGAAATGGAAAAAAACCGTTACCTGGATAGATGTCCTAATACAGATATAATCAAAGTGAAATCCAAGACATAAATTAGCTAAAATTTTCGATGAATACTGCTAGTTATAGTTCAGGTTTCTACTTTGCTCAGTGTAAATATTACCTCAGTATGTAAATACTGCCTCAACACATATTTTTAAAGTACCAGATTCCCACAGTGTTTTTAATGCTGTTTAGTTAAAATCTGTTATAAAGGACTTAGGTTACAGATAGAAAATATTTTATATACAAGTACCATAATAGCAGTTACATTAATGACCTGTTAGTATTATGTTTCTTTAAATAAAGCGGTATAAAAATGACCTAATATGACTAACTATATTAGTAAATACATCAAAGCATATAAACTTCTCAGAAACTAAGATCAATATTAGAGAACAATCAAGTTGTTTTGTGACCATATCTAACTCTTAATGACAGTTCATCTCTCTGAAGTAGACTCATCAAAAAAGCAAAACAGCTAAAACTTTCTTGCAGGATTTGTCTTCTCACTACATATGGAAAGAATTTTTTAAATTTCCACTTAATCTTCAGTTAGTTTAGTTTTAGTTTCAAATAAACTAAAAGGAGATGAGATGCTTTAGAAAGGCTGCAAACATGTATGTTTACTGTCATCACTGTGCTGTAGTTCTCCACCATATTTCCAACTGAAAGCCTCTCCAGATTTCTGAAAGTATATTGAACAAACGCTAGAATAATGTGAATCTTTCTCAAGCAGGTTCCATACGAATTTCAATAAAAACCGAAATTCCTTGTATTAAAATCCAATTAGAATTTCATGAAGCACTAATGAGAGAGAATGAAAGAAGGGTATTAAACAACGTAATACATCTTTCCAAGAACAGCTGATACCAAGCCCTTAACATATGCCACAAAAAAAATTGTAAATAAAGACACTGAGTGGTAGAGCTGAGTTTTTTCAAGTCTCTGTAAGATATCTAGCTATTAAAGGTCATCCAAATTACAACATCCATACAAAAGCAAAGAGGAAAACCATCAGGATGTAATATTCATTCAAGAACAGTTCAGCTTACTCACAGTCATGACATTTCTTATATATTTTATTGCTCCTTTCCAGACACCTTGCCCCCTTCCCAAATTAAGTCGTAGCTTTGCCCTCGAAACAGACCTTAAAAACAGAAACTGACATCAGAAAATGTCCCGAAATGAAGACAACTACAAACGGACAGAAATCCGAGATCGTCTAGAGAGAAATAAGATGCTTAAACACTGCCTGTCTCAGTTTACGTACCCATGAAACAGGTGGAAAGATGTGAAAGGTGTAGAGCATCAAACGGTGCCATGTTAATGCACCAAGTTAGTGCGAAGGCATTTCAGACTAATGACAATTTGGTCGATTTTACTGCACTCCTCTCTTCACAGGCTTAATTTGGCTCCTCTAACCCTACAACCGACAGCCTTGTACTTCTAGAGTATGGAAGGCATGAAAGAAAGCAAGAACTAGTCCTGGGATCTGACGGTAGATCCAACTGTACAGTCCAACTGTGACCTCCCCACCTAAAAAGCAGCCTGCTCTCAACGCGGGGCACCATGCCTCAGCTCGCGTGTAAATCTTCGGCGAGGCACGAACCTCACCTGGACCCCCAATCCACCTCCCTCAAAGGCCCTAGACTTCGGGCCCCCTCGAGCCATAACCCCGGAAGGCGGAATGGCCCCCTCAATTTCGCCCTCCACTCCCGAATCAAACCGACTCCCGGTGAGGAAGGGGGTCCCAGCACGAGTGTCCCGGCCCCCTAACGCTGCAAGAGTGGGGATTCCTGCCCTCAAAGCCTTCATCACACTCACTCTCAAAGGCCTGGAGAAAAAGCTCGTGGTCAGCCTGGACGTGCTCCATTTTCGGCTTCTTCACCGGTAACACCGCGGCCCCCGCCGCTGCCGCCACGGAGGAAGAGGAGGAGGCCAGGTAACCACCGCCGCCTCCACAGCCCCCACCACTGGATTTGCCGCCTGACGCCGCCGCCACTGAACCCCCGAAGCCGCCTCCCCCGGACGCCGCGCAGGGCCCCGAGCCGCCCCCTTCCCCACCGCCGTGCTCCTGAGGCGCCCTCGCGGTTCCTGCCTCCTCCCCCACGCCAGCTACCCGCCGGGCGGCCCCAGAGAGTAAGCGCCGGCAATACCAACCGCTCGCCCCAGAAGGCTCCGGCGGACCGAGGGGGGAAGGACGAGAGAGGCGAGGGGAGGGGAGGGGAAGGAGGGAGGGGAAAAAAAGTGTCTCCTCCTGAGAGCCCCGCTCCGCTCGGGAGACCGCTCACTTCCCCCGCCCGGCGCTCTGATGCCCAGCCTGTTGGCCCGCGCATTCCCCCGTCAGTCACGCGGAGGCGCTTCTCGCGCAGGCGCACCTTGGTTGGCCCGTGCGCGCTGCTGACCGCGGGCCCTGCCGCCTCTTTGAACTGAATTCGCGGGAAAATTAGGGGTTGGAGCGGCCTTCCTGCTGGCCCCGGTGCATTGTGGGGTGAGAGGGACCCAGCGAGCGGCTTAGGGAGCCGTTTCTCGCCTTCTGAGCGTCGTCAGTCGCCACCCCCGGGGGATACAGGACCCCTGAGGAGAGGCAGGCCTCTGAGGAACGGCGGGGCGGGTGCTGGGGGGTCGAGGGGCTCATTAAATGAACTGAGATCCATGCCGGATCATCGAGTCTCTAACTTCACAGGAAGGGGCCTGCCTGGGGTTGGTCGGGTCGCTTCTGGTCTGAGGGGCTCGCGGGGCGAGGATCTCTTCCCCTGTCCCCTCGCCACCACGTGACTCAAGCCACCCTTGGCCGAATCCCACCCAGCGAGCCCTGGAGAGGACTGGGGGCAGCCAAGGGGTTGCGGCTGCTGCTCTCGGACACCGCTGGGCTCCACCAAAGGGAGCGATTTCTAGGGAGCAGGAATGTCCTGTCAAATGAGGAAAAGGATTTTCTGTAGATGCGGTGAGGCATCCGGATCGTTACTGAGAGCGGTCGTGGCTTCTCAACGTGTTGGAAGCAACACTTAGATTTTTGATTCCCGGACACCACAGGAGTGGCCAGAGGGACAAACTGGATGATTTCTTAGAAGTACCTACACCCATCTTTGAGAACCTGCTCATTTTGCGCTCCAAAACTGGAGAGGGGATCCGGTGTTCAGCCGGTCTCGCTTAAAAAGAGAGATGCATAGGCCCGGACGGGTTTGGAGTTGAGCTAATACTCGTCAAGATTTGAATTTCAAGTCGGACAAGATGATCTCTAAGGATGTTCTTCCAAGTCAAATCCTGTAATCTTGTGTTACATTAAAATGAAACATTATCTTCAAAAATTCTAATCTGTAAACAGAGCCGTTTCATACTTTCAATAATATTTTTAAATGCCTGCTTTGAGCCCTTTAGAATTCACTTCAAAACGCTGTTTACAAAGCAAGTACTTTTGGAATGGTTATTTAAATAACCAAAGTGCTGATTTTACAATGCATTTGCTACATAAGAAAGTGAGCTCTACAAATGATGCCTGTAGTATAAAATTTGGCATTTCAGGAACACATCTGAAATTATGTATACCTGTTGCTGATTTTTAAGTACAGTCTATATTTTTAGTCGGACAAAAAGTTCAGAATGCTCTCTTTGTTATGCTGTTCTGTACTCAGTATTTTAAAAAAATATTCGCCCCTACCAAGAAAAAAAAAAAGGTTTTGTTTTGTTCTTTAGATTTCTCAAATAAGCCTTCTCTGACTAGTGCCACCCCTAGAGGCTTGTGGGGTTTTAGATCTTGCTAAACTGCTCATCTTTAGCTTTACAGGGTTAGAAAATGAAGTTTCATCAATTCAGTCAGGGTCTGGAGAACTAAAGCACACTAAGCAAATCGCAAGATATCAAATTATAAACCAGAATGCTCATTTATGAATTAACAGTAAATGTAACTGGCAGAATTACCAGTCTTTGTCATTTATACAGGGTTCTTTGGGATGACGGGAGGGTGGAGATACAGGTACAGTCAAAGAAAAAGACCGAGTCACAGGTTATAAATCTTTGATGAACAGAAAAATGCGGCCAAAGGAGTTGGGATGTTCTTAAAGGGTATTTCCTTTAGGAATGCCATGGTAGCGTTCTAGGCTTCAGCATGGACATGGTTTTAACGTACAGTCGCTTACCAGTACTGGTCATGAGAATCAAAGCCATCCATTCCATGGGAGGGGCATAGTAACAAATTCTCCCTTTTTGTAGTCTGCTTTGTAGAACACTAAAAAAAATCCTTATACCCTCGGACAGATTAGAATTAATTGAGGGGTTTTCTTGGTTACATTACAGTACTCTTAATCAGACTCTGTCCTATAGGTAAAATGTCTGTATATCACCTCAGTATTGGTCACTTCTGTGGCCAGCTTATTTATTTTGTGTTGTTATTTTTAAGGTTGGTGTGGCAACAGTTTTTGAGACTTTCGATGCCAATTCACTGTCAAAGACAGGTGTATGTTTAGTCCCCTAACTCACACTGAATTTGAATTGCTTTCCAGGGTTTCCTTTGTTTCTGCCTTCATGCATATTTGGAATTGGTAAACTCCTAAAAGGCAAAGGCCCTTGTTCATTTCTTTTATATTTCCTAGCACAGGACTAGATATACATGCAAGGAAAGAAGAAGAGCAATCATTTTGACCTTTATAGTTGTGAGTATGCTTTTATGTATATTACCTCACTTTGTCATAATGATCCTATGAAATTGGCACTAGTTTCATTTTACAGAAGAGAAAATAGTCTCAGAGACGTTAAGTGATTTGCTCATTTAGTGGCAGAGCTGTGAGTTGGACCCAGGTTTTTTTTTGTTTTTTGTTTTTTGTGTTTTTTTTTTTTTGGCTGCACCCAGCAGCAAAGGGGATCTTAGTTCCCTGCCCCCTGCATTGGGAGCACGGAGTCTTAACCACTTCCCTGGACCACCAGGGAAGTCCCTGGACCCAGGTTTTTAAAATTCAATTTCTATGCACTTTTGCAATCAGCATAAAGTTACCCTTAGTATCTCAAGTTGATGGTTTTTAAGTATGTTTTAAAAACTGAAGACCACTTAGCTTCTCTTACCCAAAAAAATCATTTTATACTCCTTCCTATTGTGCCCTTTTTCATCAGTGTCCCCACTTGGCCTTACAGAGACTTCTGTGCTGGGATTTTTAACCTTTCTTGTTCCATGGACCCCTTTGGCAGTCTGATGGAGCCTATGAAAACTTCTTTTGTAAATGCACAAATATAAAATGTATTGGATTATAAGGGAAACCAACAAAGTTGTGATGTGTTAATATAGGTGCTTCTTTTTAAATTTACTAAATAAGATCTAGCAGCAGGTCAGTCTTATGACTATCATAATTTCAAAGCAGTGATGAGGGCAAATAATATTTTGAGATACCTGCAAGAAGTGTAATGTGATATGAAAATATCTGTAACTTCTCTTGGAAACAAAGCCACAGGCATTGCTAACAGTACTGTGATTTGTCACCTATATTAGTAGTTGAAGGAAATGCTAAATTTCAGTTAGAGGTTAATGTACATAAAGAGGTAATTTATTTTCTCCTCTAAATTCGGGGACTCCCTGAATTTGATACAGATTTACAACTTGGCGTCACAGCATCAAGTCTTTTTCTTTCTACTTGGCTGTAAGCTCTTGGGGGCAGAGATGATGGGTGATTTGTTTTAGCAACTGAGGTGTCTGTCACTGTGCCTGGCATAGAAGAGGGGCTCATCCAATGAGTTTTGATAAATAGGAATGGACACCAGTGCATAAATATAAATACTGATAATAATAATTAAGTACTTACTATGTGCCAGGCAGTATTTTAAGCTTTTAACAATTCCAACTCATTCAGACCTCCCACCAACCCTCTGATGTTGGTAACTATTATTTTTCCCATTTTATAGTTGAAGAAACAAAGGCAAGTCTTGTTAAGTAACTTGCACAAGACAATTAATGGAGCTGGTATTCTAACCCAAACAATCTGCTTCCAGAGCTCTCACTCTTGACCATCATGCCATGAAACTGGAGAGCTTTAGAGATATAAAATATTGCACGTGTCATTTCTAGGTCAAGAAAAATTAGTAAATATTGCCTCTGATGCACTGGAATGAATGATCCTCAGTATTGAATGCATTTGCTGAAAAATAACCTAGGTATCAGTTTTCCTTTTTACTTGTATAGTGTCTTTCTATCCTCCATCCACTCCCATCACCTTAAGATTAAGCACTGAATCTAAGCCAACAAAAGCTATATCAGAAAAAATATATATATGTTTAAGTCTTGCTTTGAGTGAACTGAAGTTATATTTGCTGATAAATTCTTGGAGAGATATAATCAAATTTGATTTTTAAAAAGGAATGGCCTCCAAAGTAAAAATACTAATAACCTCCTAATACAAGTTAGTGTGAAAGAACAATTTTAACAGTTCTATTTGAAGTTTAAAATCAAAAGCTTGCACATTTTTGTTTCCTTTGTCTAGAAAAGAAAACTATAAGAACCATGGAACATTCACTGTGTATTATGGGGTTTTCATAATAAACCCCTGATTTGTGTGTGTGTGTGTGTGTGTGTGTGTGTGTGTGTGTGTGTGCTTATCTAGTTTTAACTAGATATAATAAGGGTGCTAGTAAGGCATAGTTAGAACCCCTGAGACAAAAAGAAACTTGACACTAATAACTTGAGGGAGGAAAAACCACCTGAGACAAATTGGAAATATCTAAACCTGAATTTTGGGAGGCCTACATCTGGAGATAGCTACTATGCCCATTTTTAAAACTATAGGACAGGTGGTTTTATCTTTAATTTTAAACAAAAGCAGGAGTGAATTGATATTTATTGAGCATTCTATCCATACAACAATCATAAACAGTTATGTTATTTACTATTGTTAGCCTCTTACACATGAGTAACTGAATCTCAGTAACTCTCTCCCCATCTCACAGCTTTTAAGTGGGTGAGCTGAGATTTGAACCCAGTTACAGGGAACTCAAAACCCCATGTGTTTTCCAGTATAACAAAGGTATCTAGGAAGCATTTTGGAAGCCCCAGAGTTTCAAAAATCTACCTCAAGGGAAACAGTGTGGACTCTGCTTCCCCTTTTGTTCATCTTCAATCAGATCTGTTCTGCTTTTATGTGTTTATAATTTGTTTGAAGATAATGGATCTACTTGCTGAAAAAATATTTTTTGAAAACCACCGCATTACACTCAGCTACCTTCCCAAGCCTGATAATGAGAAACAATGAGCTAAAATGACACTAATAATGCATTCTGGGCTATACTCACCTCAAACTTTGACACCATTAAAAACAAGAGTATGCTAAGAGTAATGAAGATTACTTTAATAGTAATGAAATATAGATGAAAAAAATCTGTGTATATCTCACGCATGCCCTGCCCAGAAAAAAAAAATTCAGTCTTGCTGTTGTTACCCCTTATCTTTGTGTGAACTGATTGTTTCCAAACTAAATGTTTCCTTCATTTTCTGAGGAAAAAAAGAGCATTACTATGTCACCATTCTTCATAAATAATATCAACAAAACTAGGTATTATACCACTTCCATAATAATGGTATAGTCTGGATTTCCATTTAAAGTTTATAAGTTCACCTTCATTTTACAATTGCTGATTACTACTTTTAATCAGAACAAATTAAGAGATACAGGTCTTTAGTTTTAGCTAGTTGTCATTTTACAAATATTGTTCTTCTTTCCATGATATGGTTTTTGTTTGTAGGATACATTTAGCAATTACTGTTTATAACTTAATTTATTAGATGAAAACAAATTTTATAGCTAGAGGAAACTTAGATAGTATCTAGCTTAAGCCTCTTTTTATACACCTGAGGAAACTGAGTTCCACAGTTTAATTTGCCAAGATCACACAGGAGGTTTAAGTATATGCCGAGAGAGAATCTATAGGGCTAAATATTTGTGGAAAAGCTGCCTCTTAGCTTATACATTCAGTATTCTTTAGGATGTTTGGTATGTACTTCATTAAAAAAAAGTCCTCATCCACCTTACTCGACTCAGAATTTTATTTCTGCTTGCACACTATTCAGTGGAACTAGACCCTGGGAAAACATTGCTGTTATTCCTGGTTGAACTACTTTTTTTCTTCATACTCAAGGCTTCCTACAATAACTTATTCACGTGACTAATTTGCGAAAGTTGCCACCCTCATGGTTGAGCTGAATAAGAGAGGTGTCCTGAAGAGACCGCAGAGTGCTTTAGCAGCTGTTTTTGATAGAACAGCACAGACCTTACCTGTTGCCACTGGGATAGTTAGTACTCTACGTGCCTGGAAAAAATTCATTGAGGTCATAAAAGCATTTGACAATAGATTTCAGAATTCTGTAACCATTTTCTATCACAGAGGCATTGTAAGTGACGAGAGAGAGAGAGCGATTGGGGGAGTGTGACTTCAACTTGATATCAAGATAAATTGTTTCTGTACTTTTAGTGTATCAGGATCAAAATTGACACGCAGAGGCGAATTTTAATTTGGTTGAGCTGTCTTCAGAGCGTACTCTTCGAGGAGAATTTTCTTACTAGGAGAGAAATGCTTCTGGCTCTATTTCTATTTTTAAAATCTATTTTTTTCCTCAAGTTCCACTTTGCAACAAACTTAGGAGAAAGAACATTATACTATCAATCAAGACTTGACTTGGTCATTATTTCACAGTGTGAGTTTGAGAAAGTTATTTACGTTCTCTGGTCTTTCTTTTCTCAAATATAAAATTAAGGATTGATTTAGACCAGTGATTTTTGTCCATAACAGAATCCCTGGAAGTTGAAGGTAGATCATGTGTAATGTGGAAAATCATGTTCAACATTATAATTTTATTTTTGGAAAGCAAAAACAAAGCTATCTGCAGTTTTTACCCTATAATCAGTGAAAATAAAGTTCTGTATCAGTGGGTACATGAAGAGATAGACAGTTTTCCAGATATCAGTGTTCTTAAGGCACATCTCCCTATAAAGATAGACATGGGTTACAGGGGTAGGGGAATACGAAGTTTTCAAAAATCAAATTAGATATCGAGGGAAAAAAATCAAGAAACACTGATATAGGTTATTGTTAAAGTTATCCCCGTTCTTTAATTCTAAGAAAATCACAGAAATCACCTTCTAGTGTGCTATAACAAAGTTAAATTCATCCTAATGTTCCTTTTCTGTAAAAATCATAAAACTTGGGTTCTACTTTTGGTTCCTGAATGATCAATAAACAAAAGGCAAATAGTGTTATCTTTTCTCCAATGGAGCAAAAAAGGGTTAACAAATTCAGCTCAAAACATGTCAAATGGTGCAGAATAGTGCCGGGTAAGAAGGTGAATTGCACAATAACCCATCTTCTATTAATTCTGTGTTACACTATGGTAAGAAGAAAAAAAAGCCCTGTATAAATTCCTTTTGGGAATTTGTTCAGTCTTTTTTTTAATTACCTTTACTTCTTTTTATTTTTTAATTAATTAATTAATTAATTTTTTGGCCATGTTAGGTCTTTGTTGCTGCGCACAAGCTCTCTCTAGTTGTGGCGAGTGGGGGCTACTCTTTGTTGTGGTGCTCAGGCTTCTCATTGCAGTGGCTTCTCTTGTTGCAGAGCATGGGCTCCAGGTGCACGGGCTTCAGTAGTTGCAGCACGCAGGCCTCAGTAGTTGCAGGACATGAGCTCGGTAGTTGCGGCACGTGGGCTCTAGGGCACGTGGGCTTAGTTGCCCCATGATGGCGTGTGCGATCTTCCCGGACCAGGGATGGAACACATGTCTCCTGCATTGGCAGGCAAATTCTTAACCACTGTGCCACCAGGGAAGTCCCCAGTCTTTTTTTCAGGGCCCCAAATGGTCAATTATTTTTAATGTTCCATGGATGTTTCAATAATATGGATATTTTCTGTTGTGTCCAAAGTTAATCATCTAGGGAATTCCCTGGCTGTCCAGTGGTTAGGACTCAACGCTTTCACTGCAGGGGCCTGGGTTCAATCCCTGGTCGGGGAACTAAGATCCACGCAAGACACTCGCGGCAAAAAAAAAAAAAAAAAGAAAGAAAGAAAAGAAAGAAAGAAAAAGAAAAGAAAACACATACACAAATAAAGTTAATCATCTATATCTGTCTACCTATCAATCCACCTGTCATCATCCAAGATACCACATTACTTTTGTTCCTCACGCTCCTTAGTCTCCTCTGGTCTGTGGCCTGTGACAGCTCTCAGACTTTCCTTGTTTTTGATGACCTTGACAGTTTTAAAGAGTACTGGTATTTTGTATAATATTCCTCAGTTTGGATTTGTCTGATGTTTTTCTAATAGAGTGGGGTTATGGGTCTTGGGGAGGAAGATCCCAGAGACGAATTGCCATTTTCATCACTTCATATCCAGGGTACCTGCTATCAACATGATTGTCATTGATGATGTTAACCTTAGCCACCAGAACAACTAAGTATTTCACAGTCTTCTCCACTCTACTCTTTGAAAGCAAGTCCCCACGTGAAGCCCACACTCAGGTGTGGTGATAGAGGTTGTGGTGGTGAATTAAGCTCCACTTCTTTGATGGGGGAGTAGCTTTGTAAGTTATTTACAATTCCTCTGTATAGAAGACTTTTCTCCCTCGTTTCTGTATTTATGCAATCATTTATTTATGGATATTTACTTGGATACTTTGGGCTATATTCAGTACTACACCATTTAATTTGTTGTTCAGATCGTTGCTGCTTTGGCCATTGGGGAGATGTGCCCCTTTGACACAGCACCATCATTTGTGTTTTGCTTTTAGCCATTTCTTACTTTCTTGTACTATGACAAGTGCCAGCCTCATCTTGTATATTCCCTACCCCAGTCCTAGAGCAGCCATTTCTCTAAGGACCTCTGGTTCCTTTCATTATGATAAAATGATGGAGAAACCAAGATGTGGGTGCTGGGTGTGCTCATAGCTTCTGAGGTGTCATTTCTTCTAGGCCCTCTCAGTGGATAGGATATATGTGTATGTATTCTAGCATGTGCATACACACAAATATGTAATTATTTCTGCCTGTCATCTCTATTACATTAAGCTAAACTTGAGTTTGTACTGATGTCTCAGACTCTATTTCTTTTATTTTAATGTTTGCTTTTCAATAGTAGTCGTCGTGTTCTTTTCAATCTCTCTCCCTTTCCTGAGCACTTACCCCAAGAAGCTCCAGATGGTGCTGTTAATATAATTACTTGTGTGTTTAACAGGTGCTACCACCTTTTCTTTTTTGCAACATGCAGGTTTTCATTTATTTTAAAATTGAGATATAATTGACATATAACATGATATTCATTTTTTTAAATAGATCTTTTTTGGAGTATAACTGCTTCACAATACTGTGTTAGTTTCTGTTGCACAACAAAGTGAATCAGCCATATGCTGGAGAAAGAACTAATTTCATTTTCCCAGGAAACTTGAAATGTTACAGAGGAGAGAGGTGACAACCAAATCCCCCAGTAAAAGGAAGGGTGGCACAGCTCATTGCCCTTCCCAGCAAACACTGAGAGAAACAGGCAATGGGGACAGCAAACTAGTTGAAGGTCTACTTCTCAGTTATCCTTCCTCTTTCCTGGCAGAGCTCACTCTCCAGACTGGGGGCTTCCTCTTTACTTTAACGTGAGTCCCCATCATAAGGGGCATGTTTCAGGTTTCTCACGTTAAGGGCTCCTGGAAAATTGTAGTATCAGTTATATCTTTCTGATTCTAATTATGTTTCTTATACACTCAATTATATACTCAAGAGTTCCTTTTCTTTCTCGTTAGAAGCTAGTTTTCATTTCTTGGAAATCTTAAAATTTTACTGACGTGTCTGAGCAGAAGAAGGGAGAACAGAATATATCTTTTTTTTTCGGACGCACAGGCTCAGTGGCCATGGCTCACGAGCCCAGCTGCTCCGCGGCATGTGGGATCTTCCTGGACCGGGGCACGAACCCGTGTCCCCTGCATCGGCAGGCAGATTCTTAACCACTGCGACACCAGGGAAGCCCCAGAATATATCCTGAACAGAGGGAACTTCACCATGAAACCCCAAACAGAGTTGGGGAACTTGTTTTACTCTGGGATAAATGTTTCCTGACACTGTGAATTCAAGAGTATCTCATCGAGGAGTATGGCATATAGCGAGTAGTCTGGAAAGTCATGAGTCTTGAAGACTTTTTCAAGTGCCTAAGCTACTGAATCCTGCTTCCAACAACACTATGATCGGGCCTTTTGCAAAGTTAATAAATATCCCTAATTTCTCAGGAAAATGGCTTGCAAAATCAGAGTCCTTCTGAGACAGGCTGGGACCTGGGACCCTTTGCTGCAGTGCTGCAGTGTTTGCACATGGACACACCTCTCCTCGAGCAATAAAATACAAAGAAACTATATGGGACTGCATGCAGGCACAGCTGGGGCAAATTCTGGATCCAAAAGATACAAAGAGACCAAAAAAACCCAACTGCCAATTTTGAAGAGCCTGGAGCAAAAGCAGGGTACTGCGCACTCCCCCTGCACACAACACCACTTAAGGAGTGAGCAAAACACCTAAGCCACCCCTGGACACACCCCTACCCTCACCCGGTATAAGGAACAAGCTTGCTCCCCCTCAGGGAGCCAGCAAGCAAGGGAACCTGTTACTTGTTTTCACTCCCCCCTGGTGCAGCAGGGGCCCCAATAAAGCCTTGCCTGAATTTCTTGCCTGGCCTCTGGTCAATTTCTGTTGATTGGGGTAGGCCAAGAACCCTTGTCTGTAACACTTCCTACTTTCATATTTCATCTCTTTCTATTCCTGGCTGTACTGCCTGCTCTCCAGTCATACTGGTTTCAGCATTATTCCATGAGCACTTCTATACTTTCTTACTGTGCTTGGAATGCCTTCCCCCCTTCCCTCATCAAAGTTCTGCACATTTATCATTTTCACTTAGATGTCACCTCTGACATGAAAATACTGCCTAATCTTGCCAGATAGAATAAATTACCCATAGTGTATGTGCTTGTCTACCCTATTAGCTAACATCTAATTCATCTGTGTATCTTTAAAGCCTATTGCCGAAAAGGCATTCAATAAATGTTTGTTGAACTAATTAACAAAAAATGAATATATCTACATAAAGTTGCTTCAGCGCTGCTTGGTGGACATCAGAGCTTGCCCCTAGGTAAATACTGAAAGTATTTAAAGGGAAAGATACACTGAAGTGGGAGCCAAGTCACCTAGCTTCTCGGATCCTAGCTCAACCAACATCTACATAGCCTTAGAAAAGTCGCTTCAACTTTCTGGGCCTATTTCTTTACACAATTAGAAGATTCCGCTGGATCAGTTATTCTCAGTCTGGAATGAGATCATAGCCTCAAATATTTGGGGTCAGAAAAATCTCTGTGATCCTCTGATAAGAAGATTGCTAGTCCTATGAAATTCTACCTGTATGATTTCTTGAAAGCTTCTTAGAGCTCAGTTACAACTTTTAAGTGTATTTCATCCACTGCCTTATATTCTATTACTTCCATTTATGTTTTACATTATTTCTATGACATTTCTTCTATTCATACATGTAAATATGGTCCAGAAACTTAGCACCACATACTTTAATATGCCTATCTTCCCCATACATAGCTTTAAAAAATCCTCTGTAAGTTCAGTCTAAAATTTGTGCACTTAACTGGATTAACCCGCAGTTTATTCTGAGGACATCTCTTGTAGCTAAAAAAAAACACACTAGCACTTTTCAAAATCAAAACTCCATTTTACCCTTAGAGCTTGTGATGAGAAAAATATATAATGCTGAATAAAATTTAAAAACCTGACCCACTAGTAGACCTAGAAGACAAGGAAAAACATGCTGAGTTTTTTCTTGGTAGATCACCCAGGCTGAATTATTCATTTGCTAGACATTCCTATAGTACTTTGTACATACCTTTTTAAAGGTACTTACCACATTCTATAGAATGTATTTAGGTTTCTGCTTCTCCTACTACACTGGGACTACATCAAAGAAAGGAAATGTATATTATTCATCCTTTTTTAAAAATTAATTTTTCTTGGAGTACAGTTGCTTTGCAATGTTGTGTTAGTTTCTGCTGTACAGCAAAGTGAATCAGTTATACGTATACATATATCCACTCTTTTTCAGATTTCCTTCCCATTTAGGTGACCACAGAACATTGAGTAGAGTTCCCTGTGCTATACAGAAGGTTCTCATTAATTATCTATGTTAAATATAGTAGTGTTATATTATTCATCCTTGGATCCTCAGCCTCTTTTAATTTAGAACTTAGCAGATACCAGATCAATATTTTTGGATGAACAAATAAGAAAGGTAGAATGTGAATTGAGCCTTGACTTGAGGGTTTCAGAGGGCAGAGAAGCAATAAAGAGTTTCACTCAGGGGAATGATGTGATCAGAACTGCATATGGAGGATTACTCTGATTTAATTTTATTACATTCGAGACCATGGTTTTTTTATTTTGAAACAATAATTTGCAGGAGCTGGCTCATACCAGCTTGCAAGAGCCAACTGGTGGATCTTGAGGAATTTTGTAAGCCATTTGTTAAACACAGTTGTTATTTAAAATTAGGTTATATAAGGTTAAAATTAAGGATATTAAAAATAAAAGTAATACTCAAAACCCATCACTTCCAAATTATTTTATTATTGATATTTTATGATCACCTATGCTCTTGAGATTGTCTCTTGTATCTATATTATAGAAATACTAGTATAATTATATACTATTGTGCTTCTCTTCCCAATTCTGCATTCAATGGTATAATGTTGGTAGCTTAAAATCAGCCACTGTGCAAATATTTACACTTTGAAAATGGGCAAGCACTACCAATCAAGGCCCCACACCCCCCACACACACACACCCCGCCTTTGGAGAGTTGGTTGTTAGTCATTTACTGGCACAACATTGTTTAGAAGGCAAAATTGGCCAAGGGGTAATGAAAAGTTTGGAAAATAGAGATGAAGAAATCTGCAGACAGTAGGGAAAATAAAGACATGAGAAGTGGAAGAGAAAAGATGAGAGAATTAGAATTATTTGGAGAGTCTGATGTACAGATGAGAGAAGTTTGAGAAAGTAAGAACAGAGAAGACATCCGGATGGAGTGGAGCAGAGTATGTGTGTGTGGAGGGGAGAGATCTAATGAGTAATGCAAGGAAAAAAAGAAAAGTGAGGAATTTTCCAGAACTAAAGGGCAAGAATTTCTAAATTGAAAGGGCCCTTGAGTGTTTAACACAATGAATGAAAAGATGTATAGCAAGGTATATCATTGGGCATTTTCAGAACACCAAAGATAGAAGATAATCAAAGTTTCCAGAAATAAAATACAGTAATACACAAAGGACTATGGGTCATGTACAAAAGTAAGAATTTCATTAGACTTCTCAACAATAACTGTTGAGATAACTGGAAGCTAGAAGACAATTCATAGTTGTAAGGAAAAATGAATTCCAAACTAGAATTATATACCCAGACAAATTATCACTTCAATCAAGTGAGGAGGTAAAATAAAGATATTTTCAGACATGCAAGATCCCAAATAAAATTACCTCCTTTACACTCCTTCTCAGGAAGCTAGCAGAAGATGTGCTGCACCAAAACGAGGGAGAAAAAACGAGACATGGGATCCAGGACACAGGGGACTCACACAAAAAGGTAAGGAAAATTCCCAGGATGACGATGAAGGGAAAGCCCAGAACAACAGCTGTGCAATTGGCTTAGTGAGCAACAGTTAAGATTGGAATGGGGGGAAGATTCCCGAGAAAAAACAAAATAAGATGTATTTTACCTGATGAATGAATGGAGATTTACAGTTTGGGGGGAAATGAGTGAGATACGACATGTAGAATGCTTAACAAAGAACTGAGACAGTGATTAACTCTAGGGACTAGACAGGAGATACAATCATAGTGTATTACTCAGACCCACTGTGAAAAGTATTTTCAATGCATAATAATGTAAATTAAAAATTGTTTTAACCCACGGTGTGGGGAGGATGAGTGTGTGTGGAGAAAAGGGGACAGAGTTGGTGAGAGACTGCTAAGAGGATACCACATTGAACGGGAAACAGACTGCCCCCTCCATAAACAAAGGACATTTCCCTCAGAAACTGCCCAAGTCTTGGACCCCTTTAGTCTGAGAAAGGACATACAAACGGGGCCAGAAGGGAAAAATGGAGGGCTTGGTTGCAGCAGTTCTTTGGAGCAAGGCTGCGGGATTGTGGACCCTCTCGTCCCCCGAGGAAGGGACAGGGGTGCAACCCTCGACCCCGAACTCGGGGGCGGCTTTCGGGCCGAGGGGCCGGGAAACCCGGAGCCCTGGTGCCTGACTCGCGCCACCTGCGACCCGGGCCGCCTCCTGCGGCGAATCCGTGGCCTGGGAGGCCAACGGCCTGCGGGCAGCAGGGGAGGGCTGGCGAGTTGGGCCCGGGCTGCGGCGCCGAGTAGCTGCGGGGACCAGACGGGAGCGGAGGGCGGCGCCCTGTCCACGGGGCTGAGGCCGCTCTATCGACGGCCGGCAGGAGGCCCCCGAGGGCCACCGCGGCCCGGTGGGGAGGCGCCCGCTCCGCTCCGCTCCGCCTCGCTTCCAGTGCCCATCTCCGCCGCTGCGCCCGCTGGGCCCTCTATCCCTGACTCTGTTCCTTGTCCCCTGACCCCGGCCCTCGGCCCCCCACCCAGACCTTCTTCTCCCGCTGACACGGATCTTCATCCCGCGGGCCAGGCCCTGGGCCTCCGACCCTCCGACCCTGACCCTCTCCTGCGACCCCAGCCTCTCGCCCCCGCCCAATCCTCGCTCACAGACACCGACCGCCGCCCGGAGCCCTCCCTGTCCGCAGCCCTCGAGGGGTCTGGGGTGAGCCCTGGCCGGGCCAGAGGAGGCTGACAGCTCAGCCCGCATCCCGGCCCGGGTCCCGATGGTGGTCCCTTGGCCCTGGCCAGCCTAGTTACCGCAGCGGAGGTGCTGGAGACTATGTGAGCGAAGAGAGGGGCCCCGATCGAATTTCCAAGCTGGGCGGGGTGGGGGACCCCAGGAACCAAGAGCAAGCAAAGGGAGTGGACGGTAGAGTGGTGTTTTGGTTATACCGTGGTTAAATCTGTTCAACACACGGGTCATGCGTTTATCTAGAAATCTGGAGGTAAACCAGTAGACAGAGCTGAAAACTTTGCACGTAGTTGCACAGGCGCGTTAGAATAGGAGAGAGGGGACGTGTGGGGTAGGGGAAGGCTGTTTTCCTTTACATGTTCTAGAGTACTATTTGACTTTTAAAACTAGTTAGTTCAAAAAAAGGAAAAAGATAAAGAACCATTGGAGACCTTTAGTAAGCCTAGATTTCCCAGCAGACTCCCCCACTTACTAGCTGTGTGAACTTGGGCAAGTCTCTTCACCTTCTGGAACCTTGGTTTGCTCATCTGTGAAATGAAGCTTCACCCACCCACAGAGTTTCAGTAAGGATTAGTGTGACAGGTAGGCAAAAATGCTTTGTCAGATTCAGTGATGGGCACAAGCTAGTTGTTCAATGAACCTTATGAATGAAGTTATTTTAGAGTGAATAAAGGGGTTTGCAGCCAAAAGCAGCCTCTCTGCCACAATACCTGTGTGCAGAAGGGCTGGAGTGGATGTGATCCAATTTGAATATGGGTTTTTGAGCAGACCAAGGTTGTAAAGGAGAGAGCAATAATAGAGCTGCTTGTGTGAACACCTAGAGGACTTTGTACATGTTAATTTGTACCTGGACAGCTCCCAGGTTGTGGAGGCTTGGGGTGAGAAGGGGAGAAAAGGGAGCTGGATTTTCGAAAGCAACAGAATATGCCCTCTTTATTATGAATACCTTATTAGCAAACAGATAACTTAAGGAATGAAATTACTCACCTTACAAAAAGTATTCCTCACATGAAAAACGGATCCTAAGTCCCTTAAGGCAGAATCTTCTCTGGTGTTTAAAAACAATGTGCACAGTAAAAGTTGAGGTATTTCAAGCAATTGCTGTGAAGTCAGTCAGAAGGTAAGATAAAGCACGTTTTCGTTTTAATATCCCAAATAACCTGAAAAAGATGACACAGCTGGAATTTGAACCAGAGTTTGATTCTGAAGCCTCTTCCTTCATTTTTCTTTTCTCTTTATTGAAATGTTTTATTTAAATAAAAATGACAAAAATAATACACCTTTGCTATATTGCTCCACAATATAGTAAGGTAGAAAGTCACCATTCCACTTCTCAGAGGTAACCAATGTGTGAATGGTTTGGTGGACAATCCTTCTAACTTTTTATTTTGCTCCTAACACGCACATACACACATTTAAAATGGATTATACAATAACTGCTGTTCTGCAACTTGCCTTTTTTAGATTTAACAACGTGTCATAGGCCTATTTCCATTTCATTACATAACACACTCCTCATTCTCTTTAATAGTTGCCTAGTATACCATTGTATGGACGTATTCTAATTCATTTAACCACTTCCCTGATAGACAATGTAGGATCTTTCCAAGGTTTTGCTATTACAAACATTGCTTCAGTGACCCTGCTTATATGTATATGTTCGTGCATTTTCGTTAGTGTTTCTGTAGGATAGATTTGTAGGTGTCAGAATGGCATCAACGGCTGGGCCTTAAGCATGCATGTTTAAAATGTTGGTAGATACTGCCAAAACGTATTCAAAATAAAGCTGGTTGTGTTAACGGTTATGCCCCACTGCCCCTTGAGCAAAGTAGTGAATGCATTTTGAAATAGCTGGCTTCCTTGGGTAGTGGCAGCTGTGTGGACCCATGGGGGAGAGCTACTCATGGAGAAGGAAAAAGAGAAAGATTGTGACCAAGTCTTTGAAGCAGAAAGCACCTTTCCTTGGGTGCTTTGTGTTTACCCAAGCCAATGGTAGTCCCTGAAACATAGCAAGGGAACTTGAGGTTTGTGGCACTCTTGTGGTTCATAAATCCTCACTATTGAAAAGAATATGCTTTGAATTTCTAACAGTATGTGACTTTTCTGATTAAATAAATAAATAAAAGATTGTTAAAAGTGACCCCGTAATAATCTATTGCTGTAAATCCAGAGTTTCAAATCTGTTTAAAGCAAGGTACATTCACAGTATACGTGGATCCTGGCTTGCCACAGGAGGGTGACTTTAAGGGAAACCAAACAGCTCTGAAGAGAACATTTGTCCCCGTGCCTCCCAATAAAGGTTCAAAGCTCAAAGGGTCAATTGTCAAAGGCTCTGAAGAACATCTCAAGTGTATCATTTGGTAGAAAATACGAAAATGCAATACTTTCACTCTTTGACAGGTGACCGCAACTGTATGAACCAAGAATGGTGTTTTAGTTAGGTTGAGGGTTGTAAATTACAGGGACAATCTCTTTAAGGCACCTCAAGCAACTGGGCATTATCGTGACACAGAGAGCAAGAAGGGGCCCAGAATTTCAAGAGTACTGGATTCAAAACAGTTCAAATGGGACTTCAATTGCCGGAGTCTGTGGATCCTCATTCCAGGGCACGCTTATTAATGTTATTCAGTGACTCTCTCTTAGGTACTGTGTTCCTTCCCCCATCCCCTTTTACTCTGTACACCTTTTCTATATTTCGGAGTTTCTACTTAATGTAGTTTCTGCTACCTTAAAACTTTGCCTTGCCAGGCTCCTCAAGCTCCTATCTTTAATTCTTGGATTCTCTTTTGTTTTAACTCACATGTTCCCATCACGTAATTTTTTAAAAATATTTATTTATTTATTTATTTCTGGCTGTGTTGGGTCTTCGTTTCTGTGTGAGGGCCTTCTCTAGTTGCAGCGAGCGGGGGCCACTCCTCATCATGGTGCGCGGGCCTCTCACTGTTGCAGCCTCTCTTGTTGTGGAGCACGGGCTCCAGATAAGCAGGCTCAGTAGTTGTGGCTCACGGGCCCAGTTGCTCCGCGGCATGTGGGATCCTCCCAGGCCAGGGCCCGAACCCGTGTCCCCTGCATTGGCAGGCAGACTCTCAACCACTGCGCCACCAGGGAAGCCCCACGTAATTCTCTTTTTACTTCTTAACTTAGAATCCAAAGAGGGAAAGTTAAGCTAGTTCATTTCATCTTTTCATGCCAGGGTACATTATAGGTTTTTGGCCAGCCAATGGAAGGGTTGTTCTTGAGTCAGGAGCTTACTTGTGGTCTGAGCAGTAGTGGCAAATTGCCCAGGGTCAGGTGGTAAGAAAAAAGTAGCTGTGGGTAGATCAGTTTTCTGCAGGAAGGGTTTTGGGCATATTAAACTCTGCGAGTGACTCTTAGATAGTATGTGTTAGTAGAGTTGTTTCTTTTCAGTGAATATTTATTGAGTACCTAATGTTTTCCAACACTAGGTTTTAGGGACTTCAAAGATAAATAAAATATTTGTTCTCTTTGTTATGGAAGTCACAGTATTATACAGGGTAGACGTAGATTAAAGAAAAATGTTACAGCACACACTAAGTAGTAAACTGCACAAATATTCATTCATTTATTCAACAAATATGTAATGAGCACTTACTATGCACCTAACCCTGGAGATTGAACAGCAAAAAATGTCAGCTCCATGGAGCTTCTGTTTCAGTGTAAGCCTGAAGAGACACAAATAATAAACACTACTGTAACATGTTGGATGGTGATCAGTGATATGGAGGGAAAAAAAGCAAGAAAGTAGAATTAAGGATTGTTGAGGATAGGAGCTGCAATTTTAAATACGAAAAGCTTCCCCAAGAGAGTGATATTTGAGAAAGATTGAAGGAGGTGAAAGAATGAGCCAAGAATTTATCTGCATAAGAGAATTCCAGGCAGTGAGAATAGCCAGTGCAAAGGCCCTGCATTGCCCTGTGGAGGGATACCAAGGAATCTAATGTATCTGCAGTGGAGGAAACTAGAGCAGGTGAGAAATAAGGTCAGAAAGGAAAGGGAGGGGCAGGGCACCAGATCGTAGGAAGTTTCTAGGCTTGTGGAAGAGTTTTAGTTTTTACTCTGAGTCATGAAGCCACTGCAGAGCTTTGAGCAGAGGAGTGATGTGGTCTAACTTATATTCTAACAAAATAACATTGGCTGTTCTTTCTAAAATTATTTGTATTTTTTGCGGTACGCGGGCCTCTCCCTGTTGTGTCCTCTCCCGTTGCGGAGTGCAGGCTCCGGACGCGCAGGCTCAGCGGCCGTGGCTCAAGGGCCTAGCCGCTCCACGGCATGTGGGATGTTCCCGGACCGGGGCACGAGCCCGTATCCCCTGAATCGGCAGGTGGACTCTCAACCACTGCACCACCAGGTAAGCCCCTTGGCTGTTCTTAAGAATAGACTCCTGTTAAGAACAGACTCAAGAGGGCCAGGAAGAAAGCAGGGAGACAAGAGTCGGAGGCTTTAGCAATAATCCAGGTGAGGGATAATGGTGGTGTACACTAGGATGATTGCAGTAGTAATGCTGGGGAGAGGTCATATTCTGGCTATATTTTGTAGAACAGAGAGGATTGCTGACAAATTAGATGTGGAGTCAGGGACAACTGCAAGGTTTGTGGTCTGAGAAACTAGAAGAATGGAATTGCCATTAACCAAGATGGAGAAGATTACAGCAAGAGCAGATACTGGGGGAGAACATCAGTAGCTTGGTTTTGAATGTACTAATTTTCAAATGCCTGTAAGATCTGCAAGTGGAGATACTGAGTAGGCAGTTGGGTATACTGGCATGAGTCTGGAGTTCAGGGAACAGTTATGAACTGGTGTTAGAAATATGGAAGTCACATAGATCTATGCTGTCCAATGTGACAGCCACTAGCTGCATGTGGCAATTTAAATTTAAATTAAATGACATTAAAAATTCAGTTTCTCAGTTGCTCTAGCCACATTTCACATACTTAACAGCCGCATGAGGCTTGAGGCTCTTGTATTGGACAGTGCAGATGTGGAACATTCCCATCATCACTGGCATTCTATTGGACAGCACTGAAAGATGACATCTGATGTTACGGACCTAGATAAGTTTCTTGTTTTATGGACCTAGAGAATTAGTGAGAACGGAGTAAAAGAGGTTCAAAGACTGAACCCTTTAGTAGAATTCCCTGCGGTCCAGTGGTGAGGACTTGGCACTTTCACTGCTGGAGCCTGGGTTCAATCCCTGGTCAAGGAACTAAGATCCCGCAAGCCTCATGGTGCAGCCAAAAACAAAACAAAACAGGAAGACTGAGCCCTTTATATAAATGTATATACATAAGTACACAAATTGGTGGTGATGATGGGATAGTGGGGCATTAAGGGCAGGCTTCCTTTTTTTTCCCATGAGCTAAATTTGCCAAGTGGATAAGGGGACAAAGACATCCCAGGCACAGGAAATAGTGAGTGTTAATAGAAGTATAAAACAGCACAGTATAGTTGGGGAGCTATAAGAGAGCTGGCAGTTTTGGAGCAAGGCCATATTATTTTAGTATAGTTAAACACACACACACACACACACACAACACAACTCCAAACCTCTTCTTTGCTTAAACAGTTTGGGACTGAGCATGTGATGCTGAAGCTAAACAGTCCAGGTCTAATTGGAGGGCAGAACGAGAAGGGGAAAAAGAATTTTCCTTGTCATTTGTAAACTGTGCAAGGGGAATGGATGTAAGAATTAAATTTAGAGAAATGGATACCACCTTGCAATAGATACGACCTGTTTCTTTCAGTGATAACAATTAAGTGTGATATTAATTTTCCATCTTTTGAAGATTTGTTCCATAAAGACCTGAAAGTTACTTAGCAGGGACTGGGGATTCTATCTGGATTGGGGGCAAACTGAAAACAAGTTGATGTAACTAATGAGCTATGGTTTTGATGAAATGTATTCATACACAAACAATTGCCAGGCCCCATCCTGGAAGCCAATCATTTCCAAACATGTTTTTTCAAGATCTTAGTTTGTTTTAATAGTAGGTTGTTATCCTCAAACTACCATATTCTTGGTTTTCTTTTTGGTTTTGTTTGTTTCGAGTTTGCAAAAAGCAATAACTTAAGCCACAGGGGAAAAAAACCTCAAAAATGCTTTTCACCAATTAAAAGACACTCTTTCCATTTACATGTGTTTTGAACTACAAGAACCTAAAATTTTTAAAAAGGATTTCACTAGAATTAAAAAAAAACTTTGAAAAGTAGAATCTATTACACTCTCACGTTGTCATTCTAGGCTCCTGCAGTTAAAGACCATGTCATTATTTCCATTATACTTACCTCCTAATTTTCAGGGCTTATTAGCCCGGCCGTAAAAACTTGCTCCGGTTGAAATTTGGCAAGCTGACAAGGCTGCGTGCCAGAAGTAATTTACTATCCAGTGTGGTTCACAAAGTAAAAGAAGCTATATATGATAGAAAAAGAAATGAAAAGTTCCTGGTTCCAAATATTTTGATGTGTGTCACCTCAAACTTTTCAGCTTTGTTGTTAGCAGCTGTGAGGTAACATGAAAGGTTTGAAAGGTACAGATACTTTGCATTCACATCAAACTGAGGGATACGATGTTCTTAGGCATCAAAGACCAGACTCTGTCTATCACTTCTGCTCTGACTTTGAAGTCTACCAGGGTTCTCTGTGTGGGAGAAGCAGGCAGGGGACTTTGAACAAGGTAGGGGGATGGGATTCCAGGCGTCTCTCCTCTCATTATCACTGAAATTAGGTACTTCTCTTCACCTAATAATAATAACAATAGTAATAATGGAAAAAAGAGAGGAACCTTTCTTTTTCTGCTGTTGTTGCTTTGTTCTTTTTTTTTTTTTTTTTGGCTGCACCACGCGGCTTCTGGGTTCTTAGTTTCCCAACCAGGTGTTGAACCCAGGCCCCAGCAGTGAAAGTGCCGAGTCCTAACCACTGGACTGCCAAGGAATTACCTTTTCTGCTGTTTTTAACCACTGAGCTGTTGGTGAACTTAATCTTCAGACGTGACAATGAATACTCTAGGGAAGAGCTCAAGTTTACTTTGAAATTAACATTTAAATAATTTGAAGGCCATAATAGAAATTTTAACTTGATTTGCAAACATCTGGCTACTGTTCATCTGCCAGACTCCTTAAAAGATTGTCTTGGGACCCTAACTGAGACCCCTCTTTACTATTTTCCAAACTGTCTCGCGAGCATTGCAATGGGGCCAAGTGTTTCTCCAACGTGGGGTGAGCAGGTTACATCCTTCTGGGATTAATCTTACTTGACAAGCTGGGAAAAAACCCACAATAATTTATATTCGAACAAATACTAATCTATTGTGGGCTAGAATGCAAAATTCAAATGAAGTCTTTCAGAGAGGGAGAAGGCTTTTGTCTTTTGGGTTTCAGTATTTTGACCCTGCCACACTCCTAAAAATAATAGTTGAAGTTCTTGAAGAGAACAATATCCTCAAAGAGAGTGCTGGTCATTAATTTTTTTCTTTTAAAGTATAATTTTCATAAAAGGCAAGAATCTTTTAAAATAATTTTTATAACTTTAAAAAATAAATAATTTATTTTTGGCTGCATTGGGTCCTTGTTGATGTGCGCGGGCTTTCTTTTAGTTGCAGCGAGCGGGGGCTACTCTTTGTTGCGGTGCGTGGGCCTCTCATTGCGGTGGCTTCTCTTGATGTGGAGCATGGGCTCTAGGTGTGCGGGCTTCAGTAGCTGTGGCACGTGGGCCTCAGTAGTTGTGGCTCACAGGCTCTAGCACGCAGGCTCAGTAGTTGTGACGCACGGGCTTAGTTGCTCCACAGCATCTGGGATCTTCCCGGACCAGGGCTCGAACACGTATCCCCTGCATTGGCAAGTGGATTCTTAACTGCTGCGCCACCAGGGAAGCTGCAAGTGCATGAATCTGAAGTGTATACCTCAATGGATGGATTTTTATATACGTATACATTCATATAATGGCCACCTAGATCAGATATAGAAATTTCCAGCACCCAGAAGGCTCCCTTGTGCCCCCTACCAGTCCATACCTGCTTACAAATCTGACATCTATGGTGAATTTTAAAGGTCAAATAAAGGAGTAAAGATATGTCAAGCTTTCTGAGGTACACCTTAGAACTCCAGACTCAAGAGCACTTTTTCTCAGGCCCTTGGGTTCCTTACTTAGAAGGTGTGCTCAGCTAAGTATTCTGAGACCCAGTGGCCATTATGCAAAGACAGTTTCTTCTGCTGTATTGATCTTTCTCTATAAGGTGCTTTTTACCTCTTCAAGAGCTCCTTCTTGTGTTGATATTTTAAAATGTTTGTGATAGGAGTAGAAGAGTTAATATATAAGAAACTTAGAACAGTGCATATAGGAGCTGGGCACATAGTAAGTCCTAAATAAGTGATAGCTATTATTATGAGATGCAGAAGAGGCACGAAGTTTTTGCCATTATCGTTATGATAATTCCTAGAGCAAGATAAACATAGAAGCTAAATTTGAAAATAAGGGAGGAAAGTGTTTATAGTTGGGTTGATTTGATGTAGTTATCCATCAAATTTGCCTTGAAAGGAAAGATTACAATCTCTCAGAGCTTGCTGACTCCTTTGGACCTAAAGAACATTTAGTACATTTTCTTATTCTGTCATGATTTTACTAATTGAGTGCTTATTATATTTTAGGCATTGTTCTAAGTGCCCAGGTATTGAAGTAGACAAAACAAACACAAATCTCCTGCCCATATGGACCTTACTTTCTAGTGGCATTCCTGCTCTTACTGTTAACACAGGCCCCTAAAGACTTTCCTATTACAAAGAAATTCCATCTTTGTTTTACATCCACTTCCCTCATGTCTTAGAGCTGAGGGAATCAAGAATCAAGCCAACCTTAGCCTAAATTCTGAGACCAGTGGAAAGGAAAGGCACAAGGGTCAAGGGTGGAACTCTTGCTAAGCATATATTCCTCTTTAATAAATCACACGGAGGATCAAGGTGCTAATGCCAATGTTGAAGTAAACAGGTCTAGCAAGAACTCCAGCTGTGGTTTTTTAAAATCATCTTCCAGAACTTAAAAAGAACTGAGCCATGTAGTTAATATTTTAGGTTTAGTAATTACACCAGCAATGTCGCTTTCAAGCTCGGTTGTCTGACGTTTCTCTTAGAAATGCTAAGTTGCTTGGGCAAAGGTTGAAGGAGGGTCTATATCGTATTGATTCTTCTTTGGGTAACTCCCAAACTTTTCAATACCAAGATTCCCTCTTCTGAAAAAATACAGTTTCTGATACGCACCCAGGGCCATATTTTGAAAGATTGCGTCTACAAAGCCAGTATAGTTTTTAAGTAATAAAAATGTCTCCCCATTTAAAAATTAACCAGCTGTCTAATTGGCACATGGAAAACCAGGATCACACTGGTTTACTAAATCTAGTTGAAAGCAAAGACATAGTGTTTGGGACAGCCTGATCCGTTTTAGCGCCCCCTACAATTTTCATTATGCCTCATTGAAATGTTTGCTATAATTTCATGATATCCTCTAGCCTTTCCCTTCGGTTTGTTTGTATTTTAAAAAAAATATTTATGTATTTGTTTAGTTGCACTGGGTCTTTGTTGCAGCAAGCAGCCTCCTTAGTTGTGGCTTGCGGGCTCTTTAGTTGTGACATGCAAACTCTTAGTTGCGGCATGCATGTGGGATCTAGTTCCCTGACCAGGGATGGAACCTAGGTCGCCTGCATTGGGAGCGCAGCGTCTTAACCACTGTGCCACCAGGGAAGCCCCGGTTTGGTTGTATTTTGGTTCTTGGTGTTGGAAAGCAGAATAAAAGGAGACAATATCTTGCAGAAAATGCATTTCACGCCCCTTTCAGGTAACCCCTCTAGACCCGAGGTGATTTTCGCGATCCCAGATCCCGCGCACTGAGCCCCGCCCCCGTCCTAGCCCCACCCCTCGATTCCTGTCCTCCAGAGAAGGGGGGCGGTGCTCACTGCAAACCCACAGTCAGCCGCCAGGGGGAGAGCCAGGGGTCCCTGTCCAACGGCCAGGCGGCGGAAGTGGAAAAGGCGGGACCTGGGGCGCACCTTACATCAACACGTGCGAGCATCAAGGCCAGGTCCCCGGAATAGGGAGTGGGAGCTTCCTGCGCGTCTTGGCTGTGAGAAGGTCTTTTCCAGGTTGTAGAGTTCGACCTCATGGCGGAGATAATTCAGGAACGCATAGAGGATCGACTCCCCGAATTGCAACAGCTGGAGCGCATTGGACTGTTCAGTCGTGCGGAGATTAAGTGAGAGAACGGAGGAAGGGGAAGGGCTGGGGAGGGTAGGGGGAGGCTGGGGTGTGTGTGTGGCGGGGGTCAGGGATAGGGGGCACTTGGGTTGTGTTTATTTTTTTTTAATGTGGTAGAAGCCCATTTCCAGATTCTGATGATGCCCAGAACTAATTTCTCATTCATTGCAAGGTGATCCATCCATTTACCCCTCAAACATATTGACAGCTCTTCATGAAGGATGTTCTGAGGCTATAAAGGGGATAAAACCAGGATACCCGCCCATCAAGAGCTAGCTGCCCTGACACAGTATTGTGGGGGAGACAGACAAGTGAAACATTTTGATCACAGTGCAGCGTACTCAAAGTTGATTGTAGTTGAGTACTGCCCTAGAGATGTGAACAGAGAGCCGTGGGAGCCCAGGAGGAGTAGATAATTCTAACAAGACTTGAAGATGGGGATCATTTAATTCGATTTTATATTTTACCCCAGGGCTTAGCCAACAACTAGTATATAGTTGTTACTCATTAATTTGTATAATAGTTTTTAATGGTTTACTGTGACTATTTCTTCATTTTACAATGACTGCGAATGTTGTACTTTGGCTATGGGAACCTTAAAGTAAACATTTGTTTATGAAATGCAACATATTGTGGACTCTTTAATAAGAGTGGACTCTATTTAGTTCATTCCTTAGCTAAATACAGTGAGTCTTCTCCCATAAGCCCTTTGCAGTAGTGATAGAGGTAGAGACAATGTAGGTTTTTTTTTTTAAATCTACCTGTTGAAAATTCAGAAATAAGAGGATTTAGGAAAGAAATTTGATGATTATTAAAACCCAAGTGACTTGAATTTGGAGGAAAAGAAATCTCTACTAATACCACATATAAATAATGTAAAGTACTACTTAACATTATTTACTTTGCTGGTGGGAATGTCAGTGGTCCTGGCAATCGATTAAGGTGATTTTCATGAAAGTTTTAAGGTACATCTTCATGCCCTTAAGACCACAGAAGTCCTGAAACTAGTATATTGTAAATCAACTATACTTTCATAATAATAAAAAAGAACACAGAGATAATTATGTAAGAGAATATGGGGACTTCCCTGGTGGTGCAGTGGTTAAGAATCCACCTGCCAATGCAGGGGATACGGGTTCGAGCCCTGGTCCGGGAAGATCCCACATGCCGTGAAGCAACTAAGCCCATGTGCAACAACTACTGAGCCTGCGCTCTAGAGTCTGTGAGACACAACTACTGAAGCCTGCATGCCTAGAGCCCGTGCTCCCCAACAAGAGAAGCCACCGCAATGAGAAGCCCCTGCACAGAAAGGAAGAGTAGACTCCAATCACCACAACTAGAGAAAGCCCACAGGCAGCAATGAAGACCCAATGCAGCCAAAAATAAAAATAAATTTATAAAATAAAAGAATATGTACTTGCTTATGAAGGATAATTATTTGGGAATTATATATTTTGGCAAATAGATGTTTCAAATATATTAAAAATACTTTAAAAAATTCCAAAGTTATTTATTTAACTTCTTGTTTCAAGTGTTACATTTTTTTTTTCTTTTGTGGTATGCGGGCCTCACTGTTGGGGCCTCTCCCATTGCGGAGCACAGGCTCCGGACGCACAGGCTCAGCGGCCATGGCTCATGGGTCCAGCCGCTCCGCGGCATGTGGGATCCTCCCAGACCAGGGCACGAACCCGTGTCCCCTGCATCGGCAGGCGGGTTCTCAACCACTGCGCCACCAGGGAAGCCCAAGTGTTACATTTTAAATGGCTTTCTCCTAAGGGCTATCATTAAAAAGGCTTCAGATCTAGAATACAGAATATAGCAAAGAACTCTTTTTAAGGAAGACTTTATCAATTATGTTCAAGTAAGTGAATAATTTTGTTACTTTTTAATCCCCTCACAAATTTAAAATCAGTTATAGAATAGTGAGCTTGATGTCAGTTTTCTACAAAATTCTGGAACTGATGATTAGACAGGTAATTTTTGAACAGGAATAGAGGTAATTTGGTAATAGTGTTGCTCCACTAAGGCTTTGGTCCTTGGCAAACTGAACTTTTTTTTTCTTCTATAGGGTTAGTAGATCAGAGTCTGACAAAGACCCAGTGTATCAGGATTTCAGCAAGAGGTTTGATCAATTATGTCTTGTGGGGAAAAATAAAGGAAAGTGAGTTTGATGATAGCACGTGGTTAGGAAGTTAACGCTTATGTGCCTGAGGCCTGTCAATTTAGAGAGAGGTGAGGTATGCTGCAAGATTCTTCAGTCCTGTAAATGAATGGAAGATTTGAGTGAAGATAAAATATACATGCTTGGGACTTCCCTGGTGGTCCAGTGGTTAAGAATCCGCCTACCAATGCAGGGAACACAGGTTCGATCCCTGGACTGGGAAGATCCCACATGCCGTGGGGCAACTAAGCCCATGTGCCACAACTACTGAGCCTGCACTCTAGAGCTTGCATGCTGCAACTAGAGAAAGCCCACACACAAGCAACGAAGACCCAACACAGCACCGCCCCCCAAAAATACACACACACACACACACACACACACACATGCTAGATCAGTTTTCAGTGGGAGAGAATAATGTGTTGGATGATAAAATCAGAATTCAGAAAGAATCCAATAATAAGATGTTATAAATCTTATACCTTGGGACTTCCATGGTGGCACAGTGGTTAAGAGTCCACCTGCCAGTGCAGGGGACATGGGTTCGAGCCCTGCTCCGGGAAGATCCCACATGCCGCAGAGCAACTAAGCCCGTGCTCCACAACTACTGAGCCTGCTCTCTAGAGCCTGTGAGCCACAACTACTGAGCCCATGTGCCTAGAGCCTGTGCTCCACAACAAGAGAAGCCACTGCAATGAGAAGCCCATGCACTGCAATGTAGAGTAGCCCCTGCTCTCCGCAACTAGAGAAAGCCCGCGTGCAGCAACGAAGACCCAACACAGCCAATAAATAAATAAAATTAAAAACCCAAACAAATAAATCTTATACTTTAACACTAATAAACATTATAAAAGTTTAGCTAAGTTTAGCTTTTAAATAAACCTACTGAATGAACAATATATGAGATCTGGCTAAGAATCTTGTATTTGAAGGAGGTCCTAAGGCTCAGTAGATTGCTATATCAAAATAGATCAAGAAGTATATCATGTCAAAACATATAATCTAAGTGATTAAATGAATAGAAGTGGAGTGTTGGGTAAGTCAGCTGAGCAGAGGAGGTTGCAAACAGTAGGCATTCAGTAGAATGTTTCGAAATGGTTCGAAAAAAAGTATTTTGCACTTGTCAGACTATGTCTGGAGCATTGTCAGCTCAGGATGACATTTTAAGAAGGACTTTGAGAGGTTGGTTAGAAGGCAGCCAGGATGTAAACCTTGTTCTGGGAGGAATCATTGAAGGAAATGGAGATGTTTAACCTTAGGGAGACTTAAGAAATGGCAAATAATTTCACTCTTCATATATTTGAAGAGCTATGTGTGGATTAGGTTGATTTGTTTAGTTTTAGAGCACAAATTGAAATAAGTAAGTAGATATAAAAACTCACATACACACCTCTCTTACATGTATACCCTCTCTGCCTGCACACAACCATATATACTTGCTATGAGACATAAGTGGCATTTTATATTGAGGTTCTGATTATCCACATTGAAAAAATAAAATTAGATCCCTTCCTCATGCAAAAATAAATTCCTATGGAATTGAATAGCTAAATGTGGTGGGAAAACGAAATCTTCTACAAAAAATATGAATGACTTCAGGTAGGGAAAGGTTTTTTTTTTTTTCTAAATTGAAGTATAGTTGAATTACAATGTTGCGTTAGTTTCTGGTGGACGGCAAAGTGATTCAGCTATCCATATGTATACATATTTTTCATATTCTTTTCTATTATGGGTTATTTCAGGATACTGAGTGTAGTTCCCTGTGCTATACAGTAGGATCTCGTTGTTTATCTATTTTATATATAGTAGTTTGTATCTTCTAATCCCAAACTCCTAACTTAACCCTCCCCCATCCTGTTTCCCTTTTGATAACCTGAGTTTGTTTTCTATGTCTGTGGGTCTGTTTCTGTTTCGTTAGTAAGTTTATGTGTGTCATATTTTAGATTCCACATATAAGTGATATCATACGGTATTTGTCTTTCTCTTTCTGACTTACTTCACTTACTATGATAGTCTGTAGGTCCATCCATGTTGCTGCAAATGGCATTATTTTATTCTTTTTTATGGCTGAGTAGTATTCCATTACATATATATGACACATCTTCTTTATCCAAATCTGTTGACGGACATTTAGGTTGCTTCCATGTCTTGGTAAATAGTAAATAGTGCTGCTAGGAACACTGGGGTGCATGTATCTTTTCGAATTATAGTTTTCTCTGGATGTATGCCCAGGAGTGGGATTGCTGGATCATATGGCAACTGTATGTTTTTAGTTTTTTAAGGAAACTCTGTACTGTTTTCCATAGTGGCTGTACCAGTTTACATTCTGGTAGGGAAAAGTTTCTTAAAATGAAGAAGACTGTGAAAGCACAAACCATGAAAGAGAAGATTGATTTGACTACGTTAAAGGTAAAAAATTTCTGTGCAAAAAAGACATCATAAATAATGTAAAAAGATGAGCCACAAAATGAGAGAAAATATTTGCAACATATATAGTCAGAATCTAGAATATGTAAAAAACTACAAATCAAGAAGAAATGACAAATAAGTGGAAAGAAAATGAAAACAACTGGAGGTATAGGTACATGCAGTTCACAAAGGGGAAACATCAGTCATTGGTAAACTTTTGAAAAGATGTTAGCCTCGTTAGTAATCAGGTAAGTATCAATTAAAACCAGGGTGCGGTACTACTTTATATCCATCATATTAATAAACGTTTTAAAGACTGACAGTATCAGCATATAATTTGTCCCACCACTTTCAAGAGCAGTTTGGCAATATCCCATGAAGTTGAAGATCCGTGTACTGTGTGACCCAGCAATTTCATTCATTCAGTCATAAAGTATATATTGAGTACCTGTTACGTACATGGCACTGATGGGGTACAACAATAAATTAAGCAGACAGAAATCATGGCCTTGGGGAGCTTATATGTTAGTGGTAAAGTTCCTGGATATATCCACAAGAAGATCTGTACAAGAATATTAATTGCAGCTATTTGTAATAGAAAAATTGGAAACATACGCATCACAGGAGGAAGGATAGGTAAATTGCATGTTCGTATAAAGAAATGCTATACAGCAGTTAAAATGAATGGACTTGAATTCCACATGACAGCAGGGATATATCTAAAGTCATAATGTTCAGTAAAAATATGGAGTGATGAGTTCAGTATGATATCATTTGTATAAAGTTTAAAAGCATTCAAGACAGCATTATAATAAAGTTTGAAGTCATGCTTGTGAACGATAAACACCTGAGTCAAGATCATCATTTCCTCTGGAGAGGGAGAAGAGTGGAATCAGACATGGGGGGCTTTGCCTTTATTTGAAATGTTTTATTTCTAAAAACGTTTTGAACCAAATATAGTAAAATGTAGGCTTTGACGTAGCTGTGTGGTAGCTGCATGCATGTTCTGTGTGCTTCAAATATTTCATAAGACAGTTTTAAAATGAAGCATGCAATCTTGTAAGGTTCTGTGCCTTCTGTCTCTAGTAGTCTTCAAGCTTAGAGAGGAATTATATAGTAGTGCTTTTTGGAGAGTCTTAGAAGTTCTCAGTGGTCCTTTGGAGGAGAAGGTAGGGAGAGCCAATTAGGTGCCCTGTTTCAGCTAGTACAACCCTGTTTATCTGCTTTATTTGCTTGTGCATCAGCTAAAATTTTTGAATGGTTAGTTTCCTAAAAGTTTGAACACACTGTTGTAGACTAGGAAGTTAGATTGATATTGTAAATCTTAGAAGTCTTAGAGTTTTAGTAACATGCTTTCTTTGTATGTAAGATGTTTAGATGCATGCTAATGTATGTATTTTTGAGTTTTGCAGATGTAAGGTGAATTTTTAGTGAATGCTAGACATTTACTGTAAATTAGGTTTCTTGATAGCAAATTATTTTCTGTTTTATGTTCTTAATTTTTATTTACATTATGATTTTGACTAAATGCATCTCCTCTATATAAAAGGTTATACTTTTTTTGTTTTCTCTTTTTTTGTATGTTTTTCTTTCATAGTATGAAATCAATCTTTTGGAACAGATCCAGCGAAGACGAGTTGTAAGTAGATGATTTTCTGGAAGTTGGAAAAAAATATAGAATTAAATAGTGTGACTGCAAAGCTAGAACTTGGGTTTGGGAAGTAGTTGGCATTGATAATTGTGTGGTGATGTGCTCATAATGATACTTGTAATTATTTGCTTTCTCTACCAGTACTGTTTAAAGATCAACTGGGAATGCTGCTTTGGATAAATGGGATTAAACTGAGGCTTTTTTTAATGTCCCTTTTTAGCATATTGGGTATTCATTTAAGAAGGATGAGATTGAAAATTCTATCGTACACTGGGTACAAGGTGTCTTCCGACGTGCATCAGCCAAGTGGAAAGTAAGTGTTCAGAGTGCCCTTAGCTGTAAGGGATGTGAAGATGTGTATTATACGTATTATGAATATGGATATTCAGATGTATGGTTGTGGATTCTTATCTTGGGTATCTCAATACTTATTCTAATGATAACACCATGACTTGAAACCACTTATCAAACCATTAAGAAAATTGATCGCATTACCTGAGAGTTAGTCTGTGAGGATGATGCTGAAAACAGTCGATTTGATTCATATTTAAGGATCAGAAAATTGTCTGGGATTTGGATATGTCTCTAAAGTACCCCGAGCTGGGGTACTTGGAAGTGGAATATAAGGTTAGAGTAGGCGCAGCACCTCAGTAACTTGGTTTTCTTCAAGTTTGGTTCTGGGATCGGGATATATTACATGGGAAGTACTTTGGATTCTTGGGAATGACAAATTTTAGTTTGCTGCCTCTGATTGAGACCATTTCAGAAGTGCATTGAACAAATTGGATAGATGACAAATTTTGTCTTAGATCATGGTAGGTGGGAGTGGGGGGACAGAACAAGTTGTCATGGCTAAGAGAGCTAAGGCGGGTAAGGAACAGCCTAATAGGCTGAGGGATGTGGCACATTGGATTTTCTGAAATCTGCCTCTGTTGCAAACAAAATTAATGAATGCAAAGGTGTATTGTATATAAAATTCAAATTCAGGCAACTTACTCCATTGCTTTTCTTGCAGGATGATGTTCCACTTTGGCTGTCTTATGTAGTCTTTTGTAAGAAGTGGGTGAGTATTGGGCAGCCCTGTCTTGGTCCCTCTTTCCTGCTTTTGGTTAGTCTGCATTTTAAACCTCATACTTGACTACTGAACTCCATATTTTCTTCAAAGGTGTGTAAAGTTAACAAATGGGGAAAGAACCCAAGAAGGCTGAACGTCAGTGTAACAACATTTGCATATTTGAATGACTATATAAATGGCTTCTATATCAGCTGAAAAGAAAACGGTCTTTATGCATATATGTTCAGTAAAGTTGAAAACATTTTTTAGATATTTAAAATGTTTATGTTAAGTGTTTTAGGTAGAAGAGAACCCTGAGTGAATCTGTATTTCTTTATATGTTCTTAGCAATAGCAGATGTCACCTCATTGGAGTTCACAGTTGGTGAGGGTACAGTGCAGATCACTTAGAGTTTAATAGCAATGACTTTGCTGTGTAGGAAGTAGAATTTTTCTTCTTTTACAGGCTACCAAAGTTCAACTTAGCAAGGTATTCTCTGCCATGTTGCCCATTCATTTGAACAAGCCAGGTATGGTGAAATCCTTGTCAGTTCTTTTTCTATCTTTTTGTAGACTCAAGCCATTTTGTAATTTATTTTGCTTGATAAACCTAAGAGAATTATTTTGAGAACTTGAGGATATGAACTTGGCCTCAGCAGTTTTTATTCCCGAATAGCTGCCTCTTAGTTCATCCCTGCTACTGTGAACTAGTTACTGTGCCAGGTGTTGTACCTGTGAGCAAGAAGGACTAAGTTTCTTTTTAGCTGATGGTGGAAGAAACTCTTCAGTTCTTTGAGAGGAATTCTGTTTGGAGGCAGTCAAATCTGAGGATTTCAGAAACATAAAGGGGAAAATATTAATACAGATTTTACAAGAGCGATTAGCACAGAGTAGGTGCTCACGTTTTCTAAGAGAAGGACTTCTCTTGTGAACATTGTGTAAGCAGTATGATATTTTTATTTTTTTAAAAAAATATTTATTTATTCATTTATTTAATTTTTGGCTGCATTGGGTCTTTGCTGCCACATGCGGGCATTCTCGAGTTGCAGTGAGAGGGGGCTACTCTTTGTTGTGGGGCGGAGGCTTCTCATTGTGGTGGCTTCTCTTGTTGCAGAGCGCAGGCTCTAGGCGCGTAGGCTTCAGTAGTTGTGGCGCACCGGCTTAGTTGCTCCGCGGCATGTGGGATCTTCCTGGACCAAGGGCTCGAACCCGTGTCCCTTGCATTGGCAGCCGGATTCTTAGCCACTGTGCCACCAGGGAAGCCCAGCAGTACAACATTTTATAGTGAAGGTGCTTCAGTGTGTGTTCTGGAGTATTAGGTATATAGCACACGAGACTCAAAATCGGCTACATTTGGCACTGGTTGATTCCAAAGGATACAACAAGACAGCGTTAGTACTGTCAGCCATTCGGAGGCTTGTCTTTGGTGGGAGGGCATGAGAGCACGGGAGTGGGCAGAGGAGCCACACTGCCATAGAAGACCCCTGGATAGGTGCAGCTTCCAGATAGTATATCTGTGAACTGTGCTCAGTTTCAGGAGGCAAATGCTCAAGAAAACCCAGAGCAGTGGCTCTCTACCATTCATAGCTCTCCTCGTCCAGAGACAGTTACAAACCGTGGGTCATTTTTACCAAAAGCAGTCTTGCCTGGTAATAGCTGATCTTTGTTTTTCAAACATCTTTATTGGAGTATAATTGCTTTATACTGGTGTGTTAGTTTCTGCTGTATAACAAAGTGAATCAGCTATACATATACCTACATATCCATATCCCCTCCCTCTTGCGACTCCCTCCCGACCTCCCTATCCCACCCCTCTAGGTGGACACACAGCACAGGGCTGATCTCCCTGTGCTATGCAGCTGCTTCCAACTACCTATCTATTTTACATTTAGTAGTGTATATGTGTCCATGCCACGCTCGCACTTCATCCCAGCTTACCCTTCTCCCGCCCCGTGTCCTCAGGTTCATTCACTGTGTCTGGTAATCGCTGATCTTTATGAAGTTTCTAGGGAGATAGCTAGATGTTACCTCAAGGTTAATTTCTTATGTAGAAGGACAAAGGTCTTTTGTTTGTTTGTTTGAAGACTTATTCCCAGTAGGTAAAATAAAAAATTTACTTTAGGGCTTCCCTGGTGGTGCAGTGGTTAAGAGTGTGCCTGCCGATGCAGGGGGCACAGGGTCGTGCCCCAGTCCGGGAACATCCCACATGCCGCGGAGCTGATAGGCCCATGAGCCCTGAAGCAAGAACAGGATGGAGAGTCAAGCAGCACGCACCCTGCCCCGAGGTTCACATGCTCCTTTATTCCCAGTCCCTTCTGTCCCCAGTGGGGTCCTCTACGGCTCAGTAAAATGTTTTTCTGTAACAGATTACTAGGGTCGCCACTGCTCAGACTTAGGCCACTACCCCTGTGCTAGGCACTCCTGCCACCCGGGAAAGGTTTCAAAGGTAGAACAGCTCCAGGGGGTGCCAGGGATCAGAGCAAAAACATGAGAGGCTGGGGATGAAGGAGTTTGGGCACAGTCCCTAAAGCATCTCAGTGGTTGAGCTTCTGTGAGAAGGCACATCCCCAGTGTGTGTGGGGTGGGGTGGGGGGGAGGGGCCCCTAGCAGAGGCAGCAACGGGGAGGGCCTGAGGCTGGAAATGGGGAATGGTGTGCGGCCTCTGAGCAAGCACAGGCACTGAGCCCTTGAGGTTTCTCGAAAGCTAGAGCCACAAGGGCCACGAGATAAGGCAAGTGTAGCAAGAGAAGCCAGGTGACAGATCTCTCCTCAGAACCTATACTTCTCCACGAGGCTGGGCCTTCCATGCTGAGGTAGGAGGGATCCTGGCCAGAAGGACAGCAAGCAGCTCTGGGAGGAAGGGTGCTGCACTGGGGGCTCTGCTGCCATGGAAATGACTTCATTTCCTTCCACTCAAATACCGTACGGACTGGGTTCCTGCTCTGGTGAGTACAAGGGTCGCTGACTCTCCCCAGAAGGTTGTTCAGTTCACATCCCCAAAGTCCCTCTATTCGGGCCCTGGGGAGGTGTAGCAACTCCTGAGGGCGCTCTTTCCTGAGGCTGGCTGACCGAAGTGGGGGAGGTTCCTGATAGGTCCCAGGTGCTGGTTGAAGTCCCCAGAGAATAGTCATGCAGGTGGGGGAGTCAAGTAGGTGGAGAGAGAAGGGCAGGGGCAGAGGGCCCCTTCCTGAATCCAGAGCTCACAAGATTATCCCCCCATTTCCAGAAACTATCTCTTCCCCCATACCAGCCCCAATATCCCAGTATCGGGAAACTGGGAGCTCAGAGGACTTGTGGCCACAGAGACACTCGCAAGTAGCTCTCGGCGGGGGCGGGGCCAGCTGCAGGAGGATGGGGACGAGGTGTGCTCCCGGGAGGCCTCAGCTGCAGGTGGCCCTCTAAGAGAAACACCCCAGCTTGGACAGGAAGTTTAGAGGCGGAGAGAGCAACCTAGGGTGCCCCTTCGGAGCAGTGGGAGTGGGAAGAGGGCCGGGGGCAGACGGCACACGTGATCGGAGGACAGTGGGCTCTCAGCAGAGGCCAGCTGAGCCCGTGGGAGCTCCCTCTAAGCAGGGACCGGGAGGGCGGTGCCGCCCTGTAGCTGCTGGGCTTCACAGATCGTGGCTCTCCACACACAGGTCACAGGGTCCTCTGACTCTGTATCCCCTCCCTCAACTTGGCCCCCTCGCGAGGCCGCGCCACTGGGTAGCCTGTGTTGACGGGCACAACCCCATCGCCCTCTCAGACCCGCCTGTGCCCGCCTGCCTGGCCCTGCGCATCTTGCGGCTCGGGAGACCTCAAAGTTCCTCGCTCACTCAGCCAGTGGCCTCTGCTGGGTCTGCTGCTCCTGCTGGGTCTGCTGCTGCGGCCGGTAACCTGCGTGCACACCACGCCGGCCACCTCCAGCACCCCAAATCTGCGGGAGCGCACGCGGGCCCTGATGCTGGACTTCCCACTTGGGGACAGGTGGCTGCAGTGTGTGCGGGCTGCTGGGGGCCAGTGGGGGCCTAGCCTGGCACTGGGCAGGAGAGGAGGTCTGGAGCATGCAGAGCTAGTGGGGAGGCTCCCTCACACCACCCCTGGATGTCCTCTCCATCATCTATGGATGCCCTTCCCCTTCTCTGTCATCCCCTCCCTCGTGGGAACCCTTCAGCCCAGGCCGCAGCTGCTCCTAGTATAGTCTGTGTGACAGTGTGAGGTGGGGCACCTCCAGGCTGCCCCAGGCCAGGCAATGTGTCCTGCCTGATCCCAAAACCTAAGAGCCCCCCCCACATTTGCCTTGACCTCCCTCCAGCCACAACGACATGCCCCTGGTCCTCAGGCAGTTGCACCACAGTGGGCTCCAGGATGTTAATCTGCACAAGTTCAGCCATAGCCAGAACAGCTTGGACAGGCTGAAAGACAGTCTCGTGGATGCGCAGGTACCAAGGGGACACACAGGGTGCCACCGTGGCTGCTGGGGAATAGTGGGGTAGTTTGGGGGCCTCAGACACCACAGGTTAGTCACATCAGAAGTATGTTACCATAGTGACCTAGAAAGTGCCATGCCATGGATGCTGGGGGCTACAGGGGTCACCGTGAGCCACCCTGACGGGCATCCAAGTACCACAGAAAAAACAACGCATTACAGGTGACTTCTGGGCACAGTGAGCGCTGTGCCAGCTGAGGAGGCTATGAGAAGCCCCAGGAGTTCCAAACCCCAAACCAAGCCCTGGCCTTCCCTCACTTCTGGTCAGCCTACGTCCCACACCAGACCCACCAACGGGATGCCATGCACCTCACCCCGGAGCAAATCGACCTCATCCGCCTCACGTGTGCCTCCTATTCTGCGCTGGAGCTTGTGGCCTCAGTTAAAGGTACACGGGGGACTTCCCTGGTAGTCCAGAGGTTAAGACTCCACGCTTCCACTGCAGGGGGCTCGGGTTGTATCCCCGCTCACCGGGGAAGAGGCTCAGGTTCAAGAGCTCCTGGTTTGAACCATCGTCTACTCAACATGTAGAAAACAAAGCCTTGATCTGCCCTCCTAAGCCTTGTCCTCTCTCTCCAATTATGGATTCGACAGACACTGAGCCCCTTAGATATGTCAAGCGCTGGTAAGCACTAGACATAAAATGATGAGGCAGGAGGGAAAGGTTCAGTAGAACAGAGGGTTATAGAAAAGGAACTTAAAAATATGTGTGATATTAAAACTGTGTATGGTGCTATGAAGGAGCAGTTACGTAAGGCTGTGGGAGTCTATGACAGCAGGGAAGAGACAGATGGGGCTTGAGGAGGGCCTCCCTTAAGAAATAATATATGGGGACTTCCGTGGTGGCGCAGTGGTTCAGAATCTTCCTGCCAACAGTATTTAAAATAGACAGGAGAGGTAAGCAACCTAAGTGTCCATCGACAGATGAATAGACAAAGAAGATGTGGCACATATATACAATGGATTATTCGTCAGCCATAAAAAGAAATGAAACTGAGTTATTTGTAGTGAGGTGGATAGACCTAGAGTCTGTCGTACAGAGTGAAGTAAGTCAGAAAGAGAAAAACAAATACCGTATGCTAACACATATATATGGAATCTAAAAAAAGCTTCTAATGAACTTAGGGGCAGGGCAAGAATAAAGACGCAGACGTAGAGAATAGACTTGAGGACTCGGGGAAGGAGAAGGGTAAGCTGGGACGAAGTAACAGAGTAGCATTGACAAATATACAATACGAAATACATAATAGCTAGCTATTGGGAAGAAGCTGCATAGCACAGGGAGATCAGCTCAGTTCCTTGCGACCACCTTGAGGGGTGGGATCAGGAGTGTGGGAGGGAGACGCAAGAGAGAGAGGATATGGGGATATATGTATGGATGTAGATGATTCACTTTATTATACAGCAGAAACTAACACATCAGTGCAAAGCAATTATAATCAAAAAAAGATGTTTAAAAACAAAAACAAAAAAAGAATCCACTTGCCATTGGAGGCGACACGGGTTTGCTCCCTGGTCCGGGAAGATCCCAAATGCCGTGGAGCAACTAGGCCCACGAGCCACCACTACTGACTCCATGCACCACAACTACTGAAGTCCGCGCACATAGACCCCATGCTCCACAACATGAGAAGCCACTTCAGTGAGAAGCCCATGCACCACAACGAAGAGTAGCCCCGGCTCGCCGCAACTACAGAAAGCCCACGCCCGGCAACGAAGACCCAACGCAACCAAAAATAAATAAATAAATAAATTCATTACCAATTAATCAAAACTTATATTAAAAAAAGAAAGAAACGAAAAGCAGAAATCTGTGCTGGGAATTCTCCAGTGGTCCAGTGGTCCACTGGTTAGGACCCCGTGCTGCCACTTCAGGGGGCCCGGGTTCAATCCCTGGTTGGGGAACTGAAATCCTGCAAGCTAGCATGCAGCCCAAATAAAAATGCAATAAAATAAAATATAACAAAATAAAACAAGAAAGAATCTCTAATTCGAGGTCTAAAGGGTGAGAAGGTGTTTATCAGGCCAATATGTGGGCAGAAATCGTTTCCCATTTCAGTAAGTAGCACCTCCATTGACCCAATTACACTTCTTTAACCCATATTCCCCACATCCAATTCATCACTAACTCCTATTCACCTCCAAGCCATCACTAACCTTCCAAATAGGACTCTAACCTGCCTGCTTTACTCCACCTCCAAGGCCACCACTGTGCACAAAGCCAGTCTCCTAATGAGTCTCCCCAAATCCAGTCCTGCCCCCTCCTAGCCATTCTCTTACACAAGCCAGCATGGTGTCTGAAAAAGGCATCTCTGCCAACACCACTTCTCTCTTTATACCCTGCAATGGCTTCCCACCAAGTTTAGGATAAATTCCAAACAGATGATGTACTGCAGGTTGAAAGACAAGAAGGAGGTAGGGAAGGTGTCAGGTTAGAAAGAGGGATGAAGGGTGTAGGCAATCAGCGAAAAGGGCTGAAAAGAAAATGATCAGCACGTGCACAACAGTCCTGATGCAGGCAGGAAAATGCAGGAATAGTGAAGGCATACCAATAGCCACTTTTTATTTCTGCAATGCCTCTGCAATTCCCAAAGTGCTTTATTTACAAGTGTGATTCTCAAACCTCACTGTACATTAAAATCATCTGGAGAGATTTTAAAACTACCAATGGCAAGGCCTCAACCCAAGCCGATTAAATCAGAATATATAGTTCACTAGGCCAAGAATTGTGTATGTTTCGTTCACTGTCCTTATGAAAATTACCTGGCACAAACTTGGTGCTCAGAAAATATTTCCTGAATGAATAAATGAATGAAGCAATATACCTGAGTGAATAAATGAATGAAGGAATGTACCACTATCACCTGAGATCGAAGGAAGTATTCATTTCAAACCTTAGGGAGTAAGCAGACAACGTGTGTTACCGTGGCAGCCCTGGGAAAAACATTACCAAATGATACTAACACTAGCAGGAGCCGACATTGGTTTCCACAATAAGTAAACCTGTTTCATTTCTAAAGTACTATACTGTGAAATATGCATCTCGGTAACAACTGGAGGTTACTCATTGTCTGCTGTGAGCAGGAGGAAAAGACAAGGGCCTTACAAGGTATCTAAAGCAATGACAAAAAGAAACTAGGGGCCGTGCACAGAGACAGACAGGCTCTGACTGGCTCCAATCCCTGTGACATTCTGAGGTGATCACATTGTAAGGGCTCGAGCATGAGAAAGCAGCCACTAACCAGCTACCCTGTCTCAAATATTTGGAGAAAGTCAATGCAAATACATACCTATGTATTATTCTTTTCTGATAATTCTTTCAGTGTATCCCTTCTGGCTTGTGCAAATCGATTCTTTGTTTTGTACCTGAAAAATGAGTGGCACATGTCAATGGATGAAACATGTCAGAGTAGACATCCAAGGAGCTCTGCAGCTCATGAACGAGGAGCTCTGAGGTCTGGGAAAGAATCGTGAAAGTAGTGTAGAATCACAATATCTTGGAGCATCCTTTATATCAGCCCCCCCTCTATCATATCACCAATCAGTGGGCATCAGCCTATACAGGAACTTTGCAGTGATACACAACCCAGCAGTCTCTAGATAGATCTAGGCATTGCTAGATGCTACAGCAGTCTATACCAAATTCAGAATCTGACTCCCTGTCACTCATCAGTCCCAGTCTGCCTTCTGGAATGGGACACCCCAGGGCACACCTCATCTCTTTTCCATCTGGCACATTTCCCAAACACATGAGGACAATGTTGTTCTTCCTAAAGTTCTCTGCTTCCACGTCACCCTCCTAAATCACTCCTTCCTGTGTTTAGGACTTTCAGGAGCCCCCAAGGTTTTCTCAGCCCAAGAACATGACAAGCATTGGCATGAAGGTGCCAGTTACATATTCTGGGAAAGGGGTAGGGCCACACAACAGTCTGGCAAATGTGACTGACTACCTGAAATGAGAGTACATCGGACAACCTCAGCCTCTCTTCAGTCCTCAGCCTCTATCCAAGGTTTCTCCATAGCACACTATTAACATTTGGGGCCAGATAATTGTTTTGGGGTGGTGGGGAGGGCTGTCCTATGCCTTGTACGATATGTAGTAGCATCCTGGCCTCTACCCACTAGATGCCTGCAGCACCCCCCCTCCGGATGTGACAAAGAAAAATGTCTCCAGTCATTGTCAAACGTACTGGGGAAACGGTGAGGGCAAAATCACCCTCACTCAAGAGCCACTGCTCTATCCAATGACTCTGTTCACCCATGAGTACTCAAAATTCTCTCCTCTGCTGGCTTAACAGGTAACTCCAGAAAGTCTATCATGTATTAAAATGCTATTTGAAATTTAATCGTATTTATCTCTGTAATGGTATCTCATGAAAGTAAAACTATTTCTACAGATGTTAAGAACCTCCCAGGTGCTTTATCCGCATTTACCTTATCTCCTACCCCAGGCAATGGAAATTACAGAACTGATCTGACACCCATTTTCGGGATCCGTTCAAGAAGTACCAGTAGTGTAAGCCTTTTTGGCAACCTGAACAACTGAATTCAAGTAGAATATTCTGCCTGACCATGGCTTTGTGAGACAAGCCACAAACCTTTAGCAGGACTCTCCTCGCTGCTATGTACAGAATTGAGGTAGGTGACTGGAGGTGATGTAGCCAAGAAAGCAGTGGGTTCAGGATGAGAAGTTGGAAAGTGTGACAAGGAAGGGGAGAATGATCCTTAGCTGAAAAGAAAGGGGGAAAGTACCAAGCGATGAGTTCTCTTGATTGAAGAGAAGATATGCTGAAGGCCATCAGCTTGCCCTCGGGGCCGCCTTCAGCTCTCTGGGGGAGCTCTAAGGGAAGGCTGAGCCTGGATTTATGACTCCGGACACCTGGTCTCGGCCGGCAGGCCTGACCATTCACTCAGACTCTCAATAAATACTTGTATTAAAAGACCTGACACAGGGACCACATCTGGGAAAACATCGCCGCACCCTCATAAGTTACAGGAGGAGACCCGAACTGGCCAAGCCATGACAGGAGCTGTGAAGGTGACAAAAGAGCATTGCAGGGATCGTACATCTGATTGCCACAAGCCCTCAGCCCTCCTGGCTCCTAATGTCAGGGCTCCATCGCCGTGTATCACCGGACCCCAGTCCTGCCTCCATCGCGCACCCTTCCCCAAGGTTGGCCAGCACGTGGAGTCACCATCCCCTGTTCGGACCTACCCACCTCGCCGCTGCTGAGCTCTACAGATCCTGCTCCTTCCACACACTTCACCAATTCCGCGGGCCTTACTGAGCCGCGCCAAACGCCGCCCGCGAGGCCTTTGCGCGCCCCTGACGTCACTGCCGTGCGCCTCTCCCTCAGCAAGGGGAATAGGGCTCTGGCACGGCGGCTGCAGCTGTTGTTGCTCACGGCTCAGTTGCTTCTGACCCCTGTGGCATTTTCTCCTAACTTACTGCTATCTCTCTCCCATTTAAAATGTGGGAATAATCAATCTTGTGAGGAAAAAGGCCCAAGGAAGGTATTTGCTTATGTCGAATAATGGGATGGCTAAAGATTTCAGGAGGCCAGAAGAATTAGTGAGAATGACCATGAGAAATCAGAGAAAAGTCAGATTCATAGGTGAAGGGATGTTTACCTCTGTGAATCAGTGAGAAGTAGGAGCAAATGAAATGAAAGCTGCATACAACATTTTCTGAATAAATGTAACTTTTCAGCTGTCATCGAAAAATTAATACTCACTGTGATACAACATATTTAGTTTAGAAAGTTAACTTAAATTTAAAGCTTAATAATTAGATTTATTGAAGAAACAAAAACATATTTGTGGGTTATAATAAATAATGTATTCTGCTACAGATAAGAAGACTACATAAATAAACAGAAATAAGACTAAATAAAGAGGAAAAAATATATTAGATGATATTAACATTAAAAAATGACACTCATCTAAATAAAGAGGAGAGACAGAAAGAGAGAACTCATATCCAGCATATATTTAAAACTCCTAAATAAGAAGTCTTCAGATGTTAAAAAAAGTCTTCAATGAGAAGATAATGTAATAGAAAAATGGGGAAAATATACCAAAAGATATTTCAAACAAGAGAGTACAGAATGTTAAGTAAACATATCAAAAGATGCTTGGGGGCTTCCCTGGTGGTGCAGTGGTTGGGAGTCCGCCTGCTGAGGCAGGGGACACGGGTTCATGTCCCGGTCCAGGGGGATCCCACGTGCCGCGGAGCGGCTGGGCCTGTGGGCCATGGCCACTGGGCCTGCACGTCTGGAGCCTGTGCTCCGCAGCGGGAGAGGCCACAGCAGTGAGAGGCCTGTGTACCACAAAAAAAAAAAAAAGAGAGGAAAAGATGCTTGGCTTCCTAGTAGTCAATAAAATGCAAAAAAGTGATACCTGGAAGTATCACTCACCAACCAGAAAGTTCAAATGAAAATGACAGGTATTATCAAGATGACAAGAATGTGTATAATCCTTGAATCTCATTCACTGCTGATGAGGATGAAAAATCATACAAATGTTTTGAAAATATTTAGAAATATCTAAAAAGATAAACACATGAAAGCTATGACTCACAAATTTTACTACTGCATGTATACTGAAGAATAATTTATACACACACCACCAATGATCAAGTCCTAGAATTTATATTCCAGTGCTATTCTCAATAGACACAAAGTGAAAATCACTTATATTGTAATACACATTGGAATAAATTAATTAATAGTTATGTATTTACACTATGGAATCCTATGCAACAGTGGCAATGCGTGATCACAGCAACAGGCAACCATATAGACATATTCACAAACAAAATAAAATATAAAAGCCCAATCCAAAAGTGATTTTACTGTGCCATTACATTTATATAAAATACAAAATACAGGTAAAGTGATCTTTTTGTTAGATACCAGAACAATATTCAACCTTAAGGGGAGTCACTAGAATGGGACCAGGGGGCCTCTGAGTATCTGGCAATTTTCTGTGTCTTTATCTAGGAGCTATGTATAGAGTGTATTCAGATTCTAAATTTTCTGAAATTTGTCATTTCCTTACAAACCATGCATGTTTTAGTTGTTTTTTATACATAACAAAAAGTAAAAATGGTAGACTAGGGAAGGTAATTATATTAGCACTTTAATATCCATGCTTTTCAAGGTGGAAGTGAAAGGTATTAAGTACTTGAAATTGTGATTACTTCTTAAAAGTAAGGTGAAAATTTCAGATTAATAAATAAGCCATACTTCTTCATATATAATCCTCAAAGAGGAGGGGTAGAAAGGAGTATTTTTTTAATTTAATACAGAATCGTTAAGATAGAAAATAATGAAAACAGGGCTTCCCTGGTAGCGCAGTGGTTGAGAGTCGGCCTGCCAATGCAGGGGACACAGGTTCCCGCCCCGGTCTGGGAGGATCCCACATGCCGCAGAGCGGCTGGGCCCGTGAGCCATGGCCGCTGGGCCTGTGCGTCCGGAGCCTGTGCTCTGCAATGGGAGAGGCCACGGCAGTGAGAGGCCCACATACCACACACACAAACAAGAAAATAATGAAAACAGACTAGGTTTAAAAAAGAGCACACTGGACTTCCCTGGTGGCACAATGGGTAAGAATTTGCCTGCCAATGAAGGGGACGGGTTCAATCCCTGGTCTGGGAAGATCCCACATGCCGCAGAGCAACTAAGCCCGTGTGCTACAACTACTGAGCCTGCGCTCTAGAGCCTGCAAGCAACAACTATTGAGACTGCATGACACAACTACTGAAGCCCATGTACCTAGAGCCCATACTCCACAACAAGAGAAACCACTGCAAGGAGAAGCCCATGCACCACAACGATGAGTAGCCCCTGCTCGACATAACTAGAGAAACCCTGTGCAGCAACAAAGACCCAACACAACCAAAAATAAATAAAATTAAGTATTGTGACTTGTGAGATGACTCAACTCACGTGGCTGTAGGTAAGAGGCCTCAGCTCCTTGCCACATGGATCTCTCCTTAGGGCTGCTTGAGTGTCCTCATGACATGCCAGTTCGCTTACCCCAGGATGAGTAATCTAGCAGAAACCAAAGCAGAAGCTGCAATATCTTTTATACCTTTGGAAGCTGCACTTTGTCATTTCTGCAATGTCTTATTAGTTAAAAAGTCAGCCCTTTTCAAGTGCAAGGAGGCACACAGGTGCATGAAGACTGGGATATAATTAGGGGATGTTTAGGGCCATCTTGCAGGAGGGTTACCAAAGTGGCTGACTCACCGAAGACTGAATTTTGTTTTCTTCACTGATGGAGAGAAAATGATCAGTGAATCTCATTGGTGGTCTTTGAGATGTATCAAAGCTACCTCTTGCTCTAACCCCCAGCCGTGTGGCTGACAGTGTCTTGGTGCTCCAGCCAGGTGTCAGGCCTGTGCCTCTGAGGTGGGAGAGCAGAGTTCAGAACATTGGTCTACCAGAGACCTCCAGCACCTTGTAATATCAAACGGCGGAAGATCTCCCACAAGTACCTGTGTCAACGCTACGACCCAGATCTCCCAGAGGTATCCGTCTCAATGCTAAGACCCAGCTCCACTCAAAGACCAGCAAGATCCAGTGCTGGACAACCCATGCCAAACAACTAGCAAGACAGGAATGCAGGCCCACCCATGAGCAGAGAGGCTGCCTAAAATCATAATAAGGTCACAGACACCCCAAAAGACACCACTGGATGCGGACCTGCCCACCACAAAGACAAGATCCAGACACACCCACCAGAACACAGGCACCAGTCCCCTCCACCAGAAAGCCTACACAACCCACCAAAGCAACCTTAGCCACTGGGGCCAGACACCAAAAACAACGGGAACTACGAATCTGCAGCCTGTGAAAAGGAGACCCCAAACACAGTCCCCAAAGCCAAATGAGAAGATAGAGAAACACACAGCAGATGAAGGAGCAAGGTAAAAACCCACCAGACCAAACAAATGTAGAGGAAATAGGCAGTCTACCTGAAAAAGAATTCAGAGGAATGATAGTAAAGATGATTCAAAATCTTGGAACTGGAATGGAGAGTATACGAGAAACGTTTAACAAGGACCTAGAAGAACTAAAGAGCAGACAAACAATGATGAACAACACAATAAATGGAATTAAAAATTCTCTAGAAGGAAACAATAGCAGAATAACTGAGGCAGAAGAATGGATAAATGACCTGGAAGATAAAATAGTGGAAATAACTACCACAGAGAAGAATAAAGAAAAAAGAATGAAAAGAACTGAGGACATTCTCAGAGACCTCTGGGACAACACTAAACGCACCAACATTCGAATATAGGGGTCCCAGAAGTAGAAGAGAAAAAGAAAGGGACTGAGAAAATATTCAAAGAGATTATAGTTGAAAACTTCCCTAATATGGGAAAGGAAATCATTAATCAAGTCCAGGAAGCACAGAGAGTCCCATACAAGATAAAACCAAGGAGAAACATGTCAAAACATATATTAATCAAGCTATCAAAAATTAAATACAAAGAAAAAATATTAAAAGCAACAAGGGAAAAACAACAAATAACATACAAGGGAATCCCCATAAGGTTAACAGCTGATCTTTCAGCAGAAACTCTGCAAGCCAGAAGGGACTGACAGAATATATTCAAAGTGATGAAAGGCAAAAAGCTATAACCAAGATTACTCGACCCAGCAAGGATCTCATTCAGATTTGACAGAGAGATTAAAACCTTTACAGACAAGCAAAAGCTAAGAGAATGCAGCACCACCAAACCAGCTTTACAACAAATGCTAAAGGAACTTCTCTAGGCAGGAGACACAAGAGAAGGAAAAGACGTACAATAACAAACCCAAAACAATGAAGAAACTGGTAATAACAACATACATATCAATAATTACCTTAAAGGTAAATGGATTAAGTGCTCCAATCAAAAGACTCAGACTGGCTGGATGGATCCAAAAACACTACCGGTATATATGCGGTCTTCAAACCTAGGGACACATACAGACTGAAAGTAAGGGGATGGAATAAGATATTCCATGCAAACGGAAATCAAAAGAAAGCTAGAGTAGCAATTCTCATATCAGAAAAAAAGGGACTTTAAAATAAAGACCATTACAAGAGACAACGAAAGACACTACATAATGATGAAGGGATCAATCCAAGAAGAAGATATAACAATTGTACATATTTATGCACCCAACATAGGAGCACCTCAATACATAAGGAAAATGCTAACAGCCATAAAAGGGGAAATCAACAGTAACACAATCATAGTAAGGGACTTTAGCGTCCCTCTTTCACCAATGAACAGATCATCCAAAATGAAAATAAATAAGGAAACACAAGCATTAAATGATACATTAAACAAAATGGACTTAATTGATATTTATAGGACATTCCATCCAAAAACAACAGAATGCACTTTTTCTCAACTGCTCGTGGAACATTCTCCAGGATAGAGCATATCTTGGGTCACAAATCAAGCCTTGGTAAAATTAAGAAAATTGAAATCGTATCATGTATCATTTCCGACCACAACGCTATCAGACTAGATATTAAATACAGGAAAAAATCTGTATAAAAATACAAACACATGGACGCTAAACAATACACTACTTAATAACCAAGAGATCACTGAAAAAATCAAAGAGGAAATAAAAAAATACCTAGAAACAAATGACAATGAAAACATGACACAAAACCTATGGGATGCAGCAAAAGCAGTTCTAAGAGAGAAGTTTATAGCAATACAATCCTACCTCAAGAAACAAGAAACATCTCAAATAAACAAGCCAACCTTACACCTAAAGCAATTAGAGAAAGAAAGAAAAAAAAAACAAAGTCAGCAGAGGAAAGAAATCATAAAGATCAGACCAGAAATAAATGGGAAAAAAAATGAAGGAAACAACAGCAAAGATCAAAAAAACTAAAAGCTGGTTCTTTGAGAAGATAAACAAAATTGATAAACCATTAGCCAGACTCATCAAGAAAAAAAGAGAGAAGACTCAAATCAATAGAATTACAAATGAAAAAGAAGTAACAACTGACACTGCAGAAATACAAAGGATCATGAGAGATTACTGCAAGCAACTATATGCCAATAAAATGGACAATCTGGAAGAAGTGGACAAATTCTTAGAAAAGCACAACCTTCCAAGACTGAACCAGGAAGAATAGAAACTATAAACAAACCAATCCCAAGCACTGAAATTGAGACTGTGAATAAAAATCTTCCAACAAGGGGCTTCCCTGGAGGCGCAGTTGTTGAGAGTCCGCCTGCCGATGCAGGGGACACGGGTTCGTGCCCTGGTCTGGGAAGATCACACATGCCATGGAGCAGCTGGGCCTGTGAGCCATGACCGCTGAGCCTGCATGTCCGGAGCCTGTTCTCTGCAACGGGAGAGGCCACAACAGTGAGAGACCCGCGTACCGCAAAAAGAAAAAATCTTCCAACAAAGAAAAGCCCAGCACCAGATGGCTTCACAGGCAAATTCTATCAAACATTTAGAGAAGAGTTAACACCTATCCTTCTCAAACTCTTCCAAAATATAGCAGAGGGAGGAATTCTCCCAAACTTTTTCTATGAGACCACCATCTCCCTGATACCAAAACCAGACAAAGATGTCACAAAGAATGAAAACTACAGGCCAATATCACTGATAAACATAGATGCAAAAATCCTCAGCAATATACTAGCAAACAGAATCCAACAGTGCATTAAAAGGATCATACACCATAATCAAGTGGGGTTTATCCCAGGGATGTAAGGATTCTTCAATACATGCAAATCAATGTGATACACCATATTAAAAAACTGAAGGATAAAAACCATATGATCATCTCAATAGATGCAGAAAATGTTTTCGACAATGTTAAACACCCATTTATCATAAAAACCCTCCAGAATGTAGGCATAGAGGGAACTTTCCTCAACATAATAAAGGCCGTATATGACAAACCCACAGCCAACATCGTTCTCAATGGTGAAAAAGTGAAACCATTTCCACCAAGATCAGGAACAGGACAAGGTTGCCCACCCTCACCACTGTTATTCAACACACTTTTGGAACTTTTAGCTAGAGCAATCAGAGAAGAAAAATAAATAAAAGGAATCCAAATCAGAAAAGAAGAATTTAAGCTGTCATTTTTTGCCACTAGATGACACGATACTATACATAGAGAATCCTAAAGCTGCTACCAGAAATCTACTAGAGTTAATCAATGAATTTGGTAAGGTTGCAGGATACAAAATTAATGTAGAGATATCTCTTTCATTCCCATACACTAAAGATGAAAAATCTGAAAGTGAAATTAAGGAAACACTCCCACTTACCCCTGCAACAAAAAGAATAAAATACCTAGGAATAAACCTACCTAAGGAGACAAAGGACATTTACTCAGAAAACTATAAGACACTGATGAAAGGAATCAAAGACGACACAAACAGATAGAGAGATATACCATGTTCTTATTTTTTTTTTTTTTACCATGTTCTTAGATTGGAAGAATCAACATTGTGAAAATGACTATACTACCCAAAGCAATCTACAGATTCAATGCAATCCCTATTAAACTACCAATGGCATTTTTCAGAAAACTACAAAAAAAAATTTCCCAATTTGTATGGAAACACAAAAGACCCCGAACAGCCAAAGCAATCTTGAGAAGAAAAACAGAGCTGGAGTAATCAGGATCCCTGACTTCAGACTATACTACAAAGCTACAGTAATCAAGACAGTATGGTACTGGCACAAAAACAGAAATATAGATCAATGGAACAGGACAGAAAGCCTAGAGATAAACCCATACACATATGGTCACCTTATTTTTGATAAAGGAGGCAAGAATATACAATGGAGAAATCACAGCTTCTTCAATAAGTGGTGCTGGGAAAACTGGACAGCTACAGGTAAAAGAATGAAATTAGAAGACTCCCTAACACCATACACAAAAATAAACTCAAAATGGATTAAAGACCTAAATGTAAGGCCAGACACTATAAAACTCTTAGAGGAAAACATAGGCAGAACACTCTATGACATCAATCACAGCAAGATCCTTTTTAACCCACCTCCTAGAGAAATGGAAGTAAAAACAAAAATAAACAAATGGGACCTAATGAGACTTAAAAGCTTTAGCACAGCCAAGGAAAATGTAAACAACACGAAAAGACAACCCTCAGAATGGGAGAAAAAGTTTGCCAATGAAGCAACTGACAAAGGATTAATCTCTAAACTTTACAAGCAGCCTATGCAGCTCAATATCAAAGAAACTAACAACCCAATCCATAGATGGGCAGAATACCTAAATAGACGTTTCTCCAAAGAAGATATTCAGATTGCCAGGAAACACATGAAAGAATGCTCAACATCACTGGTCATTAGAGAAATGCAAATCAAAATTACAATGAGGTATCAATTCACACAGGTAAGAATGGCCATCATCCAAAAAATCAACAAACAATAAATGCTGCAGAGCTGTGGAGAAAAGGGAACCCTCTTGCACAGTTGGTGGGAATGTAAATTGATACAGCCACTATGGAGAACAGTGTGGAGGTTCCTTAAAAAACTAAAAATAGAACTACCATATCACACAGCAATCCCACTACTGGGCATATACCTGGAAAAAAAAAACATAATTCAAAAAGAATCATGTTCCACAATGTTTGTTGCAGCTCTATTTGCAATAGCCAGGACATGGAAGCAACCTAAGTGTCCATCAACTGCTGAATGGATAAAGGAGATGTTGCACATCTTCAATATAAAATGGAATATTACTCAGCCATAAAAAGAAATGAAATTGAGTTATTTATAGTGAGGTGGATGGACCTAGAGTCTGTCATACAGAGTGAAGTAAGTCAGAAAGACAAAAACAAATACTGTGTGCTAACACATATATATGGAATTTTTTAAAAAACCAAAAAAATGGTTGGGAAGAACCTAGGGGCCGGACAGGAATAAAGACGCAGATGTAGTGAATGGACTTGAGGACATGGGGAGGGGGAAGGGTAAACTGGGAAGAAGTGAGAGAGTGGCATGGACTTATATATACTACCAAATGTAAAATAGATAGCTAGTAGGAAATAGCTGCATAGCACAGGGAGATCAGCTCAGTGCTTTCTGACCACTTAGAGGGGTGGGATAGGGAGGGTGGGAGAGAGATGCAAGAGGGAGGAGATATGGGGATATACGTATATGTATAGCTTATTCACTTTGTTATAAAGCAGAAACTAACACACCATTCTAAAGCAATTATAGTCCAATAAAGATGTTAAAAATAAATAAATAAATAATTTATACACCCCCCCCAAATTAAATCTTTTTTAAAAATAAATAAATAAATAAGAGCACTCAATAACATGGTAACTCTAAACCTAAGTATTTTCAATACTACAGTAAATGTAAATGGATTAATGTCTTCTACTAAAGTGTAATTTTTTATATTATGTGCAACTAAATTTTTTCCCAATATACAGGTAAAATAAAAGAATTACATTAGAAAGGAGAAAACATTCCATGTATTTAAAAACAATAAAATGATAAGCATATAATATGCATCTTAGATAAAGTAGTCTTTAAGTTCAGAACAATTTGTCATTATTGTAACTAGTATTATTATCCCAATTTCTTAAAAATATTTCAATACTTTTTCTATTTGAAAAAGTATTTTAAGATTTTTTCTTTCCTCTTTTGTGGTCTAATACGTGGTAAGTATTTAGGTGCTAACATAACCTAAAAATATATGGTTTTTTTTTTACAGCTGAACAGAACTGAATTGAGAAGAAACAGATAACTTGAATAGACTGATCACTAAAAGCAAAATAGAACCTGTAATTTACAAAAACTCCCTACCAACAAAAGTCCAGGATCAGATGGTTTCACAGGCAAATTCTACCAAATGTACAAAGCAGAACTTACACTGATTCTTCTCAAACTCTTCGAAAAGATTGAAGAGTAAGGAATACTTCCGATGACATTCTATGAAGCCACCATCACCCTGATATCAAAACCAGATGGGGGGACTTCCCTGGTGTCACAGTGGTTGAGAATCTGTCTGCCAATACAGGGGACATAGGTTCGAGCCCTGGTCTGGGAAGATCCCACATGCCATGGAGCAACTAAACCTGTATGCCACAACTACTGAGCCTGCGCTCTGCAGCCCATGAGCCACAACTACTGAGCCTGATAGCTACAACTACTGAAGCCAATGCACCTACAGCCCATGCTCTGCAACCAAAGGAGCCACCGCAATGAACAGCCCACACACCACAATGAAGAGTAGCCCCTGCTCACTGCAACTAGAGAGAGCCCGTGCACAGCAATGAACATCCAATGCATCCAAAAATAAATAAAGAAAGAAATTTACTAAAAAAAAAAAAACCAAAAAAGATGGGGACTTTTATGCTGGTCTAGCAGTTAAGATTTCGCCTTCCAGTGCAGGGGGTGTGGGTTCGATCCCTGGTGGTGGAGCTAAGATCCCACATGCCTCACAAATAAGAAACCAAAACAGAAAACAGAAAAAATATTGTAAAAAATTCAATAAAGACTTAAAAAGAACAGAGAAAGACATTACCGAAAAAGAAAATTGCAGACCAATATCTCTGATAAATATAGATGCAAAAATTCTCAACTGAATATTAGAAAACCGAATCTGACAACACATAAGAGGATCATACACCATGACCAAATCTGATTCACCCCCGTGTCACAAAGTTGTTTCAACATATGCAAATCAATCAACATGATACACCCCATCAACAAAGGAAAAGCACAAAACAAATGATCATCTCAATAGATGCCGAAAAAGCATTTGAAAAACTTCAACATCCATTCATGATAAAAACACTTACCAAAGTGGGTATAAAGGAAACATATCAACATAATAAAAGCTATTTATGACAAACCCACAGCCAATATAATACTCAATGTTCATAAGATGAAAGCCTTCCCGCTAAAATCTGGAACAAGACAAGGATGCCCACTCTCACCTCTACTCTCAACATAGTATTGGAATTCCTAGCCACAACAATCAGACAAGAAAAAGAAATAAAATCTAACCAAATTGCAAGGGAAGAGGCAAAGTTGTCACTATATGCAGATGATATGATAATATATATAAAGGAAACCCTAAAAATTCCACAGAAAAACTACTAGGACTGATAAACAAATTCGACAAAGTAGCAGGATACAATATTAACATACATAAATTGGTTGCAGTTCTTGGTTCTACTTTTTGTTTTTTAATTTATGTTCGCTGCATTGGGTCTTCCTTGCTGTGCACGGGCTTTCTCTAGTTGTGGTCAGTGGGGGCTAGTCTTCATTGTGCACAGGCTTCTCATTTCAGTGGCTTCTCTTGCTGCGGAGCACGGGCTATAGGCATGCGGGCTTAAGTAGTTGTGGCACACGGGCTCAGTTGTTGTGGCTCATGGTCTCTAGAGTGCAGGCTAAGTAGTTGTGGAGCACAGGTTTAGTTGCTCCACGGCATGTGAGATCTTCCTGCACCAGGGCTCAAACCCGTGTCCCCTGTATTGGCAGGCGGATTCTCAACCACGGAGCCACCAGGGAAGTCCATGGTTGCATTTCTTTACACTAACAATGCAATATCAGAAAGGGAATGTAAACAAGCAATCCTTTTTAAAATGACATCAAAAAAAAAAAACCCAAAATACTTAGGAATAAACCTCACCAGAGAGGTGAAAGACTTATATGCTGAGAACTACAAAACATTAGTAAAGGAAACTGAAGATGATTCAAAGAAATGAAGGACATCCCACTCTCTTGGACGGGAAGAATTAATAGTGTGAAAATGGCCATACTACCCAAAGCAATCTACAGGTTTAATGTGATCCCTATCATATTACCCATGACATTTTCCCCAGAACTTGAACAAATAATCCTAAAATGTACCTGGAACCATAAAAAGTCAGAACTGTCAGCACAGTCTTGAAGATAAAGAACAAAGCAGGAGGCATAACCCTCCTAAACTTCAGACAATACTACAAAGTTACAGTAATCAAAACTGCATGGTATTGGCACAGAAAGAGATACATGGATCAATGGAATGGAATAGAGAGCTCAGAAATAAACCCACACACCTATGGTCAATTAATCTTTGACAAAGGAGGCAAGAATATACAATGGGGAAAAGATAGTCTCTTCAGCAAGTGGTGTTTTGAAAGTTGGACAGCCATATGCAAATCAGTGAAGTCAGAACATACCCTTACACCATACACAAAAATAAACTCAAAATGGCTTATATGCTTAAATATAAGATATGACACTTTAAAACTCCTAGAAGAGAACATAAGCAAAACATTCTCTGACATAAATCATACCAAAGTTTTCCTAGGTAGTTCTCCCTAGGCAGTACAAATACAGTAAGTCACCTACATACGAACCTTCAAGTTGCAAACTTTCAAAGATGCAAACGTCCATTCACATGTCCAATCATGTAAGTTAGTTCACATGTCTGGCATACATTGTCACGTGCATGCATCCTCTATAAGTGGTTGTGCTTTTGTGTACTTTACAGTACTGTATAGAGTATAGTAGTACAGTACCTTTATTTCAAGCCCAAGATGTCTGGAAGCAAGTGTAAAAGCAGCGGTGATGTAGCTGGTAATGTTAAGAAGCACCAAGCGATAATGATGGAAACAAAAATGAAAATAATTGAGAGAGTGGAGCGAGTCACAAAGATTTTAGACATCGCTCATTCTTATAACATCAATCATTCAATCATTGACACGGATCTAAAAAACAAGGACAAGATCATGGAACATGTGAAGTCTGCTGTGCCAACGATGTTGACAAAATATTGAAGAAGCATGGAAAAGTGACGGAGGAGATGGAGAAACTTCTCATTTTGCGGATGCAGGATCAACATCCGCGCTGAATCCTGCTCAGCTTAATGCTGATTCAAGAGAAAGCTAAAAGACTTTATGAGATTTGAAGAAGAAACATGGCAAAGAATCAGAGGGCACATCTTTTAATGCCAGCCATGGCTGGTTTCATCAGTTCAAGGCTACAGCCAACCTCAACAATGTAAAAGTAAGTGGAGAGGCAGCAGGTGCAGGTAGGGTAGCTGTCCAGGAACTTCCTGAAACACTTTGAGCAATTATTGATAATGATGTGCATTTACCCAACCAGGTTTTTAATGTGGATGAGACACAACTGTACTGGAAGAGGATGCCAGACCGAAGTTACATCAGTAAGGAGGAAAAGTGGATGTCAGGCTGTAAAGCAGCAAAGGCTAGGCTAACTGTTGTTTGTTGGCAATTCTTCCGGTGATATGAAGCTGAAGCCTCTCTTAGTTTATCATTCAGAGAACACAAGAACCCTTAAAAACATAGCCAAGGGCTCTCTTCCTGTTGTATGGAAGCGTAACCCCAAATCCTGGATTACATAGGCCACGTTCCAGGACTGGTTTTGCCACAACTTTATCCCAAATGTAGAGAGATATTGCTTGGAGAAGGACGTCCCAGCAAAACATTCTTTTGCTGCTCGACAATGCTCTGGGCCACCCCCCATTCATGGATGACTTTCATCCCAACGTCAAAGTAGTGCATCTGTCACCAAATTCTACATTGCTCATCTATCCTATGGACCAGGGAGTTATAGCGACTTTCAAGAAATATTTATGTCACACTTTTTGTCAGGCAGTAAAGGTAAGTGACAAATCAGGAAGAACCTAGGGACAATTTTGGAAGGACTATAACATCTACAAGGCCATCAAAAACATTGACTTTGCATGGTGTGAGGGTATGGCGGTCACCATGAATGAGGTTTGGAAGAAACTTTGCCCACAGTTTGTTCATGATTTTTGTGGATTTGAGAAGGTAGATCAGAAGTCCGAAGAGGTCTTCAGCAACGTAGTGACCCTCAGCGAGAAGCTGGAGGTAGACCTGCAAGAGGACGATTTCATTGAACTCCTTGCTGTGCAACATGAGGAGATTACTGATGGAATTGGAGGCCCAGAGAAAGGATGAAGAGGGACAGGAGGAAGAAGAAGTAACTGAAGAACTGAAGAGATTCACGACACAGAAAATGGCAAGGGAATCTTTGTTATTTGAGGAAGCACTGTTAGTTTTTGAGGCACAGGACCCAAACCTACAATGGTACCCAAAGGTGGCAGCAACCATTCAGAATGCAATCCAGTGCTACCTTGTCATCTATGATGAGAAGAAAAGAGCTACTACCCAGACATCAATGGATCATTTTGTCAAGAGGGTAGACAGAATTAACTCCAGCAAAGAACCAAAACCTGTGCCATCAATGTCAGGCATGAGTGAAATGGCAGCTTGCCCTCTGTCTCCTACTGCTGATAATCCTTCACCTCTACCTTCTCCCACTTCCTCTCCCTCCTCCGATCAGTAACTCTTCTCGCCTCTTCCCTCGATGCCAGCCCCAGTAGCCCAGCTGTTGTACTGTATTACTGTACTTTTCAAGTTACTGTACTGTAAGATTAAAAATGTTTTCTTTATTTTTGTGTTTGTTTTTAATATATTATTTGTGTGAAAACTATTATACACCTATTACAGTACAATACCATATAGCCGACTGTGTAAGTTGGGTCCTTAGGCTAACTTTGTTGGACTTACAAACAAATTGGACTTACAAACACACTGTTGGAACAGAACTTGTTCATATGTAGGGGACTTACTGGAAAAGCAAAAAAGAAACAGGGACTAATCAAACTTATAAGCTTTTGCACAGCAAAGGAAACCATAATGAAAATGAAAATACAACCTATGGACTGGGAGAAAATATCAGCAAATGATGAGACTGACAAGGGCTTAATTTCCAAACTATACAAACAGCTCATACAACTCAATAACAAAGTAACAAATAACTCAATGGAAAAATGGGCAGAAGACCTAAATAAACATTTCTCCAAAGAAGACATACAGATAGCCAATAGGCACATGAAAAGATGCTCATCATCACTAATTATTAGAGAAATGCAAATCCAAATTACAATGAGGTACCACTTCACACGGATCAGAATGGCCATCATTAAAAATATCTACAATTAACAAATGCTGGAGGGGGGATGGAGAAAAGGGAACCCTTCTACACTGTTGGTGGCCATGTAAGTTGGTGCAGCCAATATGGAAAACAGTACGGAGGTTTCTCAAAAAAACTATAAAGAACGTTGCCATATGATCTAGCAATACCACTTGTGAACATATATCTAAACAAAACTATAATTCAAAAAGATACATGAAACTCTATGTTCATAGCAGCACTATTTATAATAGCCAAGACATGTAAACAACCTCAGTGTTCATTGAAAACTGAATGTATAAAGAAGGTGTGGTATATGTATACAATAGATATTACTCAGACATAAAAAAGAATGAAATAATGCCACTTTCAGCAACATGGATAGACCTAGATATAATGATACTAAATGAAGTAAGTCAGAAAGAGAAAGACAAATAGCATATAATATCACTTATATGTGGAATTGAAAACAGGACACAAATGAACATGTCAGCGAAACAGAAACAAACACACGCAGTTATAGAAAACAGAGTTGTGGTTGCCAAGGAGAGAGTGAAGGAAAGATTGGGAGTTTTGGAATACCAGAAGCAAACTATTCTACATAGGATGGACAAACCACAAAGACCTACCGTAGAGCAGAGGAAACTATATTCAATATCCTGTGATAAACCATAATGGAAAAGAATATATATATATATATATATATATATATATATATATATATATGTAAAACTAAATCACTTTGCTGCACAGCAGAAATGAATACAACAAAGCATAAAGGCTGGAGAGGGTGTGGAGAAAAGGGAATCCTCCTGCACTGTTGGTGGGAATGTAAACTGATACAGCCACTATGGAGAACAGTATGGAGGTTCCTCAAAAACTAAAAATAGAACTACCATATGACCCAGCAATCCCACTACTGGGCATATACCCTGAGAAAACAATAATTCAAAAAGATACATGTACCACAATGTTCACTGTAGCACTATTTACAATAGCCAGGACATAGAAGCAACCTAAATGTCCATCGAAAGATGAATATATAAAGATGTGGCACATATTTACAATGGAGTATTACTCCTCCATTAAAAGGAACAAAATTGAGTTATTTGTAGTGAGGTGGTTGGACCTAGAGTCTGTCATACAGAGTGAAGTAAGTCAGAAAGAGAAAAACAAATACCGTACGCTAACATATATATATATATATATATATATATATATATATATATATATATGGAATCTAGAAAAATGGTACTGACGAACCTAGTGACCTAGTGACAGGGCAGGAATAAAGACACAGATGTAGGGAATGGACTTAAGGACACAGGGGGAAAGGGGAGACAGGGACATAGTGAGAGAGTAGCACTGACATATATACACTACCAAATGTAAAATAGCTAGTGGTAAGCTGCCACATAGTACAGGGAGATCACCTCCGTGCTTTATATCCCCCAGAGGGGTGGGATAGGGAGTGTGGGAGGGAGGCTCAAGAGGGGGGGATATGGGGAATATATGTATACATATAGTTGATTCACTTTGTTGCAAAGCAGAAACTAATACAATGTTATAAAGCAATTATACTCCAATAAACATGTATTTTAAAAACCCACAACCCTGTAAATCAACTACACTTGAAAATATTTCTTAAGTGCAAAAAATTTTTTGAATGTAAGTTTTATTGCGTGTGTGTACCACAGGTTCAAAATATATGAATTATGTCAAATTGATTACATTGTTTTTCAAAATAAAGAATTGTTGATATTTTACATCAGCTTCATCACACAAGTTTAATAGAATGTTCCGCCATGAACTGACTTCCCACCTTAGAGACACGAGATTCTCATTCTGAAATCTCTTTCTTGCAAAAATGTCCAATTAGCATCCTAGCATTACAGAAAAGAAATGCTTTTTTCCAGATCTCAAATTCCATACAACTTTACTCAAGACATCATGTATGTGTTTTCACACACACACACACACACACACACACACACACACACACACACACACACACACTGTATTTTATTTTTACAAGAGATAAATCAACTGACATCAAGCATTGTAAATGGATGACCACAACAAAAGCAACAATGATTGCAACTACCAAACACGAAACACACTCATACTATGTCATAATATTGACATTCAGTCCAGTAATCCTCCACTGTAACAGCTCCTTTACTTTGCAGTGAAAGACATCATGTATTTTAAACTTATCAGCACTCACCTGAGGTCTTTAAAAATCAACAAAAACATAATTTTGTGTTCTCTTTTTTATTTATTCTGGTTCTAAGTGGTCATTTCTCAGCGAAAGTATTTACATATGTTAACGTCATTTTATAACATCATATTTCAAATGACTACCTTCTCTCCAAAGATGAAATATGAGGCACTCATAATTCGGCTCTCCAAAACTTTACTCTCTGAATCTGTATTAGCCTTCTGCTGAACTCCACACTGTTCATTATTCTCTGAGAATATTCTTTTTCTAGTATGGCCATCTCACACACTCTTTCATTTCATGAAGGTTTTTCCTACAATTTTATGCCTCATCTATTTCTGAGAATATGCATTATTTCAGATTAATATTTATAGACACAAAGACTTCTCTATAATTTCCTGAGAGTTTCAAGAACTCCTTCTTCTTTTTTTATTTTTTTTATTTTTATTTTGCAGTACGCAGGCCTCTCGCTGTTGTGGCCTCTCGCATTGCGGAGCACAGGCTCCGGGTGCACAGGCTCAGCGGCCATGGCTCACGGTCCCAGCCACTCCACAGCATGTGGGATCCTCCAACACCAGGGCACGAACCCGTGTCCCCTGCATCGACAGGCGGTCTCTCAACCACTGCACCACCAGGGAAGCCCTATTATTATTTTTTTAATACCTAGATTCTGAAGCTCTCCACAAAGCATTACTAAAATCGCATTTACATAAGTATCTACATATTAATCACACATTAATGCATTTACAATTGTATTATGATTTATTGCTAATTTTGGAGCATAAACGTAGCTGTCTTATTTAGCACCCTCTTGGAAACCACTTTAATATTTGCACTTAGAAATTGAAAGAGAATGGATAAATAAAAACCTGAAGAATATGCAAATACAAGTTATATATTTCTCATAAAATTAGGTGATTATCTAACCTTTATCCAGAAAAAAGAAGAGCCCAGATATTCAGCAGGCATGATACTCAAGAACGTATGGTCTTCCATCAGGAAAACATGCAGTAATCCATGTGGCAGAGTTTACCTGTGACCAGCTGGGGTTAGTGACCTATGCATTCCTTACATGCAACATATCAGGAGTGGAAAAAGGGAATTTGTCAGTTGTGGCAAGAAGTATAAGGAAGATTTGTAGCAGGTCATGCTCATATATTCAACAGAGGTACAATCAAAATTTTGCTCAATTCTGGTAGATCTAAGTCTGTATCTGTTACCTCCATGTCTTTCCGGAGGAAATGTTAGAACTAACTTACAAAAAAAAAGTGTTTGTTTGTTTGTTTTAATTACAGTCACGGTGAGTAAGACATAGCTCAGAAAAGCTAATGTGACTTAGTGATTCTCTCATCAGGAAATACAGTTTTACTTCCTTGTCTATTCTCCACATCCTGTAGTAAGTAAAGTTTCAATGAAAGATAAATCTACAGGGCAAAAAGAAAAGAAAATTTACATGTGTTGATAAGACCATTTTGACAGGTTTCACCACGTATGTCAGTGTTTCTGGGGATAGACACAAGCCAGAGCTCCCTACTCTGACATTTTCACTGATGTCATTCCCCTTGATCCTCAATTTGAAAGTGTCTAAAAATGTTTTCTTCTTTAAGAAATTAAATAAAGAATGCTTTCTAGACATGATCCTCTAATGATTTTCGGTCAGTGCTCGTCAACAGAGGAAAAGCACAGAATCTCATCCCCACAGAAGGGTGACGTTCAGTCAGGTAAGAAAATTCTCCCTGAAATCAGAGTTTCATCTTTAACATGCAATCAAAGGCTTTCACAGGTTCTTCATCACTCTGCACTCAGCCCTACCATATGGGATTGGCTCTGAGAATCTCACATCAGATGACTGACAAACAAGTCATAGTACACTGATCTGCTACCAGATCCTGCCTCTCTTAATGATCTCCTGCAGGGACATTGGAATCGTCTAGGACATTTCCTGGAGCCCTCTACTCTATACAGGTACACTTCCAAGTAGAAACAGGAGTTTTGATTCTCACTGGGACCCCTGCTCTGTCCAACCAACCTCTCTAGAAATATGATGTTCTAATCTCTCCTGATTAGAACATTTCAAGGTATCTCCCTGTGCTAATTTAGTAAAGGTCAAATAGAAACAAGAAAAAGCAAACTATGCAGGGAGCAATATATAAGGTTCCTTTACTTCATGTATTTACCTAATATACCCCAAAATTGAGAAATATAGATTCATTTCATAATGGTCAAGAAAAGAAGAGGAGGAACCTCCATGCCAACAGTGTATATAAAATGGAATCAATATTGCATAAACTCCAGCTTAAGCTTAGCTACGAGGTACTAACTCTTCTCATAAAGAAGCAATAGTTCTCCATCATTTGAGGCACACTGAGGACTCAGGCAGCTGGACACTGAAGATATAGCTTCCTCACTCGAATTCTGTACCTGCATCACAGAGCAATGAAATATTCCCAAAGAATTATTAAGGATGAGGTGAGGAGCCAAAATAAAAAAGATGAATCCATAGTCACCTCTACCATCTGTTCTGCTGGATATTACCACCATCTTGGCCTAATATGACCTTCCCACTTTTCTCTGGGCCTCCCTACTTTCCATCTCCATCCTCTCATTATATCTTACCTACCCTTGGAAATGACTCTACTTTTTCCACTTATCTTTATCAACAAGTAATCCAAATAGCAACTGTGTATATAACTCCTTAGAAACCTCATGTCTGACTCAGTAATACATGACTTTCGAAGTCCAAAGTTTTCCTAATTCCCTTTATTATTTTTTTCTAATTTCCATGTACTTAAACTCTCAGTACATCCACTTTTCTCAGTTCATCTTCCCTGCAAAATCTGTCAACCTAGACATAGATTTAAGTACAACCCTCTAATTATCTCCTAGGGAATCCAGTTTTTAAAAAAGCCTCAGCAAGCCTTATGGACTTTATTAAAGACTCTTTAAGATAACCCATGGGAGATAGCAGTACACCCACAGATATCTATTTAATACACCCTCAGAGTAATTTTTTTATAAAGTCTCTTCTGGCCAATGAAGACTCTCAGCTCTTCTTCTTCAACATATGCAGTTTCTCACCGTTCTGATTACTCTCTGCTCTATCCCAGGTCCCCTCCCTTCCCTGATATTACATTCTTTCCCAATTGTGTATGTTGGTAAAATCAAATAACATAAAATATAACATGTTAATTATTATAAAGTGTACCGTTCAGTGATATTAACTACATTCATATTATTGGGCGATCAACATCACCATTTCTCTTTCTAATTCTTTTCTACGTTTTAAAACTGTAACTCTATATCCTTTAAACATAACTTTCCTTTTGTTCCATAACCACCTGAAAAGCATCATTACCCTCCCAATTTCTATGGTTTTGACTACAATAAATATCCCATATAATTGAAATAATTAGTTGTACTGTTATGACTCACTAAAAGTCACAAAAATGGCATTTTGGTAGCTAAATTTCCTCAAGATTCATTCATGTTGTAGAATATTCTTAGATCTTTTCCTTCTTAATACTGGATAATATTGTATTATATGGGTATACCACACTTTGCTTATCCGGGAACTAGTGGATGAACACTTAGGTTGCTTTCATATTTTAGCTACTGTGATTATTACTGCTCTAAACACTGGAGTACAAATATTGCTTTAAGACCGTGGTTTTAATTCCTTTGGGTATACCTCATAGTAAAATTCCTGGATCATGTAGTCATTCTATTTTTCAATATCTGAAAAACTGCCATACTCTTTTGAAAAGCAGCTGTATCATTCTACATTCCCACTGACATAGCACAATGCTTCCAACTCCCTCACATCCTCACCAATACTTGTTTCCTGCTTCTGAATGTGTGCGTGTGCTTGTATGTGTATGCATGCACACAAATATATAAACATGCCTTTAGTGATAAGGAGCATCTATTCAAGTGCTTAGTCATTTGTACATCTTTTTGAAGAACCATCTATTCAAGTCTTTTTATCCATTTTTGAATCAGGGCGTTTGCTTTTTGTTGAGTTGTAGGAGTTCTCTGTATATTCTGAATAGAAATCTCTTGTCAGATACATGGCTTTCAAATATTTTCTCCCATCTTGTGGGTTGCCATTTTATTCTGTTTACATTGCTTTGATACACATTTTTTTAAATTCTGAACTGCAAAATGTTTATTTTTTTTGTTAGCTCTACCTTTGTTGTTCCTTCGTTTCATATTGAGGAAAACACTGCCATATCCAAGGTCATGAAGCTCTTGTCCTGTGTCTTCTTCTAAGACTCTTTATTTTACTAGGTCTTATATTTAGTTTCTTGATACGTTTTCATTAATTTTTGCATATGATGTTAGGTAAGGGTCCATCTTCCTTCTTTTGCATGTTGACAACAAGACTTAGCACCATTTGTTGCAAATCCTATCCTTTCTACTTTGAAAAGCCTTGGCAACTTGTCAAAAATCATTCGGCCATATATCAGGGTTTATTTCTGGGTGTTCTATTCTATTCTATTCTATTCTATTCTATTCTATTCTATTCTATTCTATTAGTCTTGAATAAGGGAGAAAATAGTATAACCTATCCAGGTTGATGAAGCACATAAAGAAAGACCTGGAATGAGAATTAGGAGGGCAATATAAAACAGCAGGGAGTAAAAGAGTGTGAGAGAAGATCTTGTATTTGCGAGTTCATGGAAATATGATCATGCTAAAACCACTAAACGCCTGACTTTGAACAATATGGTAAATGTGCTAGCAAGAAGCATAACACTTACCCATCTCTGGGAAATATAGTATGGGCATAAAGATAAACTACGCACAAATATATTAAAAAGGGAAGGGTTTTCATGGTGTGAGAATATTGCGGGATTTGAAATACAATTTACTTCTGTTCTACCATTGTCTCTAAAATTTATCAAAGTGTATATACAAGCAATTCCAATTCTGGTAATGTGCTTGACAGGTTTCTTTATGAACTTCAGCAGACCAGTAAATGTACATTCATAGTAGGACTGTTCCCTAATCCAAAAAACAAAACAAAAAAACTGGAAAGACTAGACTTCACTTTGTCAACACACATACAGATTTCATGATGGTTAACGGTCCAAAACAGAAGGTGAGCATGGGTGCAAGAGGTTAATCCCCAGGCTGAGGTGGGGTGCAGAGTTTGAGTGTAACACAGGCTGAAAAGGCTTTTGTCCTATCCTTGATTTTTGAGGTATGGAAATTCACAGGTCACGACCTTCATTTCAAAATGAATGAATGCACTATTCAATTTTTTTTAAACAGGCGAAGTAAACATGAGTGATAATAAATTCCAAACTGTCGCTAATCAAATAAGATACTAAGAAAAATTAAATAATATGATTTAAGAATGAAGTGGAGAGATTGTCCAAGATGGTAGCGTTCAAGGACCCAGAGCTTGATGCCTCTCATGGGCACACCAAAGTCACAACAGTTTACAGAACAGCAATTGATGAAAAAGGCCGGGACCTACCATGAAAGATGTTTTACAGGGAAAGACATAAGAAAGGCACCTCGGCAAGACAGGAAGGGAGGGCACAATCTCAATAGTGTCAAGACCCATACCACCAGGTGGGTGTCCCACAAATGGAAGAATAATTACAATTTCAGAGGTGCTCCCAGGTAGCAAGGGGTATGAACCCAACATCAGGCTCCCAAGCCCAGGGATCCTGTTCTGGAAAGAAGAGTTCCTAGAAAGTTGGGCTTTGAAGACCAGTAGTGCTTATTTTCCAGAGAGCCAGAGGGTTGTGGGAAATAGAGATTGCAATCTTAAAAGATGCTCACAAAATCCCAAATGATCTGAGAATCAGAACAGAAGCAGTCATTTGAAAGGATCCTGGGTCACACCTACCTCCTGATCTTGGAGAATCTCCCAGAGAGGCAAGAGGCAACTACAGCACAGCCTCAGGGACATAGACAGTGGCAGCAGCCATTTGGGGGAGCTCCTTCTGCCTCGTGGCCTCTGGTCTCAGCAAGCAGAATTTCAGAATCCTCCCTCTATCTTTTTAGCCTCAGGAGATAGCCCTACCCATTTCCACCAGACTATAGACACAGGTACTAGGATGCTGCAGGTCAAGCAACTAACTGAGCAGGGGCATAGCCCCATCCACCAGCAAAGAGGCTGCCTTCAGATCCTCTCAATGCACAGCTGCCGCTGGGCATGGGCCCAGCCACCAAAAGCCCCAGGACCAGCCTCCACACCTCAGTGAACAGGCACCAGCCCCAGAGTTCCTGGCCCCTCTGACAAGTGAGCCTGCCCTGTCCTTGGAGTCAGCCTCACTGTCAGCAGCTGATTACTGCACAGGGACTGGATGGAGCTTGGACCTACCCAACAGCAAACCTGCTCTAGCAGTGGGATCAGCCTCATACACCCACAGGCACACATCAGCTCCAGGAATACCACAGCCCAGCAGCCTGTGTGACCAGAACACTCCCTTGCAGGCCAGAAGCAGCCATGGACTCAGCTGGGGCCTGACTCTGCCCGTCAGAATGCCAACACAAGATTAGGGATACCCCACACCCTGCAGATAGCTGTGTCAGGAACAGTGATCCAACACCAACTCTGCGACTCCTGGGCCCTGCAGCCAGAACTCAGGACCTGTCTCTTCCTCCCAGTAGCCAGCATAGCCCCAGGACCAGTGACTGGGCACTAGCCCTGGTATCAACTGGACTGCAATTCTACCCATAAGTGAACCAGCACTAGATTTGGTGTCCCCCAGGGTTGTGCAGCCAGCTGCCTTATGATAGTCTCGCCAAGCAGCACAGACAGCCTCCAGACAAGACAGAGCCTGGCAAACAAGCAGCCTGGGGACAGCCAAGCCTACCAGACCACCCACAGTAGTCAGCCTACCACAACAGAAGAGCCCAAGCAGCCCACATAGGGGGTACACCTAGAACATATAGTTCTAGTGACCAGGGGACAGTGGGCTGCTGGGACACATAGGGCCTCTCCTATAAAAGGTCACTTCTCCAAAGTCAGGAAATGTAATGAACCTACTACATACATAGAGATAAAAACAGCAAGTTAAGAAAAATGAGGTGACACAGAAACACGATCCAAATGAAAGAACAAGATAAGAACTCAGAAGAAGATCTAAGTGAAGTGGAGATAGCCAATCTACTCAAGAAAGAGATCAAGGTAATGACTGTAAATATGATGAAAGAACTCACGAGAAGAATGGATGACCAGAGCAAGAGTTAGACCATTAAAGAACAACAAAACAGAGATGAGGAATACAATAACTGAAATGAAAAATACACTAAAAGGAAACTACTGTAGATGAAATGATACAGAGGAATGAATCAGAAAACTGAAGGACAGAGTACTGGCAATCAGTGAAGATGAACGGTAAAATAGGTAAAAATGAAATGAGGAAAGTTGAAAAGACTTGTGAAACAATATCAAGTGTACTAATGTTTGCATTATACTGGTCCCAGAAGCAAAAAGGGAAGAGAAAGCAGTGTAGAACATACCTGAAGACATAAGAGCTGAAAACTTCCCTAACCTGGGAAAGAAAACAGACAACCAAGTCCAGTAAACAAACTAAGGCCCAAACAGGATAAACACAAAGAGGACGACACCAATACTGATTGTAATTAAAATGGCAAAAAATAAAGATAAAAAGACACTATTAAAAGGAGCAAAGGGGGCTTACCTGGTGGCGCAGTGGTTGAGAGTCCGCCTGCCGATGCACGGGACGCGGATTCATGCTCCGTTCTGGGAAGATGCCACATGCCGCGGGGCAGCTGGGCCCGTGAGCCATGGCCGCTGAGCCTGCGCTTCTGGAGCCTGTGCTCCACAACGGGAGAGGTTACAACAGTGAGAGGCCTGCGTTCCGCAAAAAAAAAAAAAAAAAAAGGAAAAAAAGAGCAAAGGAAAAGTAACAAGTTACAAACATGGGAACTTGCATAAAGTTATCAGCTGACTTTTCAGGATAACCTCTGCATGCCAGAAGGGAGTGGCATGGTATATTTAAAGTCGTGAAAGAGAAAAGCCTATGACCAAAAAAACTCTACCCAGCAAGGCTCTCCTTCAGATTTGATGGAGAGATCTAAAGTTTTACAGAGAAGCAAAACTAAAAGAGCTCAGCATCACCAAACCAACTTTATGAGAAATCTAAAAGGGGCTTTTCTAAGTGAAAAAGGAAAAGTCATGACTGAAACATAAAAATTAGGAATCAAAACTTACTAAAGGAAAAACCTCATTGGTTAAGGCAAATATTCAACAAAGACAGTAAATCAACCACATACACAGCTAATAGGAAGGATGAAAGAAAACAATAATAAAATCATCTATATTCACAATAAGAAGTTAAGGGACACACAAAACAAGTAGATGTAAAATATAAGGTCAAATTCAGTAACTGTGGGGGAGGAGGGTAACAATGCAGGGTTGTTAGTGTCCATGTAAAATTAAGAGCTCAGCAACTTAAATAATCACACACACACACACACACACACACACACACACACAAAACTGAAAGAAATTCAAACATAATATTAAAGCTAGTCCTCACATCACAGATGAAGGGAATAAAAGGGGAAGAAAGGAACACTAAAGAAATTAAAGAGGGATTCTAAAAATACCCAAGACAAATGAAAATGAACAGACAATGATCCAAAATCTATGGGACACAGCCAACGCAGTTCACAGGGGGAAGTTAGAGTGATACAAGCTTATTCTTAGGAAACAAGAAAAATATCAAATAAACAACCTAACATTACACCTGAAGGAATTAGAAAAAGAAGAAACCAGAAAACCCAAAGCTGTCAGACAGACAAATTAAGAAAACTGTACCATATGTAATCACATCAAAAAGAATAAGATACCTAGGAATAAACACACCTAAGCAGGTACAGGACATGTGCTCAGAAATCGATCAGCCACTGGTGAAAGAAGTTGAAGGCAACCCCCAAAGATGGAAAAATATAGCATGTGCATGGACTGGAAGAATTAATACTACCAAAGACAATCTACAGATTTAATGCAATCCCTAGCAGAATACTAAAGCATTTTCACAGAACTTGAAAAAGTAATTTTAAAATTTGTATAGAAACACAAAGACCCCAAATAGCCAAACAATCTTGAGAAAGAACAGAGCTGGAGGCATCATACACCTTGACTTCAGACTATACTGCAAAGCAACAGTAATCGAAGAGAATCGTACCAGAGCAGAAACAGACACAAAGATCACTGGAATAGAATAGAGATCCCAGAAATAAGCCCACACAATTATATTTAATTGATTTATGACAAAGCAGGCAATATGGAGAAAAAACTGTCTCTTCAATAAGTGGTACAAGGAAAATTGGTCAGCTACATGGAAAATAATAAAATTAGATTATTTTAGCACACCATATATAAAATAAATGCAAAACTGAATAAACACCTAAATGTAGGACCAGAAACCATAAAACCCCTTGAGGAAAATATAAAATATTCTTCAACATAAATTTAGGTTCGGTCTACTAAGGCAAATGAAACAAAAGCAAAAATAAACAAATGGGACTTCACTAAACTTAAAAGATTTTGCACAGCAAAGGAAACCATAGACAAAATGAAAAGACAACCTGCTGAAGGAGAGAAAATATTTTCACACGATAAGAGGTTAACACCAAAAAATGACCAAGCAAGGGTTCATATCTAAACTACAGAAACAGCACATATAACTCAATAGCAAAAAAAAAAAAATCTTTTTGCAAAAATGAGAAGACCTAAATAGACATATTTCCAAGGAAAAAATACAGATAGACAGCCAGAACTCACAAAGATGCTAAACATAGTTAATCGGCAGTAAAATGCAAATCAAAACTATGAGATATATCACCTCAGTCTTGTCAGAATGGCTGTCATCAAAAAGATCACAAATAACAAAGGTTAGAGAGGATGTGGAGAAAAGGAAACTCTTGTACACTCTTGATGTGAATGTGAATTAGTGGAGCTACTGTGGAAAGCAGAATGGAAGTTCCACAAAAAACTAAAAATAGAACTACCATAATATGCAGCAATTTCACTCTTGGGTATATCACAAGAAAACAAAAACACTATTTCAAAAAAAGGACTGCACACCAATGTTCATAACAGTGTTATTTGCCATAGCCAAGATATAGAGTCAAACTAAGTGTTCATCAATAGGTTAGTGGATAAAAAAGATTTTTCATGATGATTTCAGCAAAAAATGAAATTTTGCCATTTGCAAGAACATGGATGTACTTGGAGGGTATTATTATGCTTAGTAAAATGAGCCACAGAGAAAACAAGCATGGTATGTTATCACTTAGATAAATTGAATACAACAACAACAACAACAAAAAACAGACTCACAGATTAAAGAACAGACTAGTGGTTACCAGCAGGGAGAGATAGGGTGGAAGAGCAAAATAGTGATAGGAGATTTTGAGGTATAATCCACTATGTATAAAATCAATAATCTATAATGATGTACTGTATAGCATGGGGGATATAGCCACTCTTTTAAAATAACTATAAATGGAGAAGAACCTAAACATTTATGAATCACCATGTTGTACCTCTGAAACTAATATAATAATGTAAATTAACTATAGATCAATAAAATATAAAGTAAGAAACAATAAAGGGGAGACAGATTATTAGATAGAAATCAATTAAATAAACACAAGTTTTGGAAATCAAGGAATTAAAAAACAACATGTAAGACACAACTTTGGCATTTAAAGTGTACAATCTATTCATTTAAAAGAAATCATTTAAGTGGTAAAATATGGTACCCATTCTCACAATTTTGTATATCTAGGATAAATTATTATCTACAAAGAAATGTTACAAATATTCACCCAAAAAGAAAGAGAAAATTTGGATTAACTGATTTTAGTATACAACTTTAATATCAAAGTCTCTATCTAAAATTGATTGGAATAGTTCTGTTAGCCACTTCTAGTTTTTTTGTGATGTAAAATCTTTTAAAGCATAAAAATCAGCCTTTCTATATTATTCCATTAGACATACATAAAAGTTAAAAGAAATGAGAAAACAGAACAATCAACCAGGAAGGTGAATTTACTGAGAAACAGTCATTCTTTCTCACTCCTCCTTTTCTTTTCATCCTTTTCCAGGTCTCTTTTGGTTCCAATCAAGAGAAGTCTTGAGAGTTCTGAGAATATTTCTTTAAGGGCTTCAAATCACCATACTTATATCCTCTGCCACAACTACACACACAGGAACAAAAACAAACCTCTGCTATCTGCTCATGTAGGTTGGATTCATGCAAAATTAACTCCTACATGGAGACCAACAGGTGAGTTTTCTCCCTGTTCTTTATAATGTCCTTCCATTATAGTAAATCCCACACATGATGAGGCAGAAGCGGTTATGTGAGCTTTCCCTTGAAGTCAAAAAAGGGAGATCAGGGAGCTGATCTCCCTGTGCTATATGCAGCTGCTTCCCGCTAGCTATCTATTTCATCTTTGCTAGTGTATATATGTCCATGCCACTCTCTCACTTCATCCCAGCTTACCCTTCCTCCCCGTGTCCCCAAGTCCATTCTCTACATCTGCATCTTTATTCCTCTGCAGCGACTCCTGCTAGGGATGGATACTTCCTTTTATGCTCAGGGGAAATCCCCTAGTTTGAATAGGATTTGAGTTTGACCCTGTGAAACCATCAGAACTTCCCACCAGAGATAAATGAGGAGATTCTGGCCTTTATTAGTATGCACAATGAACACGGGTGTCCTGGCTGTGCTTGCCAACCCTCCTATTTTATCCACCTATTTTTATCCACCTTCCTCCCTGTGAGTACCTTTGACCAACCCTGAGCTCAGACCCCTGACCTATTACAGTGACTTTGTCAGTCATGCTTTAAAAATGGACAGGTAATAAAATGAATTTAACCTAGAAGCAGCAGCTCAGTAAGGGAAATAAAATCATCAGAATTTATCTAATCACAGCCACAGCCATCCAGGACTCTGTCTTATCTGCCTGGTCATAAGAATGGGGCCTTCCTAAACTTGAAGGACATCCAATCAAATAAGTAAAGGTGTTGCTCACCTCTGGCTCTTGGAGGGATTGCCAGGCAGTCTACCCAGTGTATACTAACTGCAAAAAACTCTCATGGTTCTGAAACACCTATGTTCCAAGAAAGCTTTTTGGGGTGCATGGAGAAGGTTTCTTTTGACATCAAGCAAAAAATAAATCACCAAGCTCTTTGAGCACAGGGGTTCTGAAGAGGGCAGTAGAAGGAAAGAATGGACACAAAAGACGATCTCCTCTGAAGTGAAGGTCGTTTTTCCAAAAGAGTAGGATTTAGTCTCAGTTAAAGGAGAACACTTTTAAATAGCTGGGACAGCTCCAAACTGCAGTTTAGGGAACAAGTGCTTCAGAAGAACAGTGCCTTAAAGTTCCTGGCAAGGCAGCAAGAGGATGAAGAGTTGGTTTTCCAGTTTTGAACACAGGAGTAAAGAAGCAGAGGCATGTCTGACTAAAAGGCCCTGAGATCCTATGGCATCAATGGGTCAGTTGCACGGGGCAGGGGGTGTGGGCAGCGATATTTCTCTCTCAAAGTCTCCCAGCGCAGCCACCCCTCCCAACCCCATCCCCCTACTCCCTTCACCCTTCCTCCCTCCACTGGTGGGTCCCCAGGGCCAGCACTTCTTAAGTTGGAGCATTCAGGCACCATCTCTGCACTCTGGATTCTTCCTGGAGCCTGGCAAGTTCTGGGACAGGAAACCAGGTCTACAAGGCTGCTGGGGTGCAGTCGGACCTGGAGGCCTGGAGGGGAAATGGAGCCCTGGAGCCCATCCACGTCCTTGAAGCCGAGGGAGGAACACATCCTCCTAACAGTACTTCTCAAGGGTCAGCGTGCTCCCCACCCGATGGCGACCATACTCACTTGAGGCAGCAAAGACTGCCTCTAACTGGCCCCCTTGACTCTGCCTTAAGGGTCCTCGCACATGTGTGATAGCTCAGGTCCCGGATCTCTTTGGTCAGCTGAGGCCACTCCTGCTGGGGTCCCTCCAGTCCCATCCTCCAGCCCTTCCCTCTGGGACTGTATCTAATAGAAGAAAGAGCACAGAGGAATTGACTGAATCAAGGAACCTGGGAGCCTGGGTATGAGTTTGAAGACCGAGAACCTAAGGCACAATTACATATTATTAGAAACTCTTGTGGGGTGTGTGTGGGGAGGTTAGGAGGCTGAGAGGCTGAGTCGACCTGGTGAGTCCAGCCCCAGGACACCACACAGCCCAGCCCCCCTTCCCTGCCATCAGACAAGGGGTGCCGCAAATCCAGCCGGGACTCTGCACTTTCCCCTCCCTGATTCTCCGCCAGAAGAGCAGGTGGACCCTCTCTGAGGGCAGGGGCAAGACAACGGACCAAGTCCCCCTGCACTAAGGTGCTACTGGATGCTCTTCCTGAACAGCAGTGCTGGCTTGGAGCGAACTCGTGCACCGCCAAAGTTGGTCTCATCCTGCAGCTGATGGACGCAGGCTTTAAGTCAGCTGCCTTGACTTTAAATCAATCAGCCCCCCCTTTAAGTTAGGTGAGCCGACTTTAAATCACTGTCTGCCCCTCAAGGCTGCAACTTCAAACGTTGGGAACTTCACGTTGATCCCAGCACCTAACATAGCAGAATGCACACTGTAGGCACCGCCAAGCCTGGCTTAGAGGCAGGATATAAGATAAGGGGATGGGTGTGCACACATGGTGATGAGGGTGTACTTCAAGTACCAGAAGGATCTAGGTACTCTGCGGTACAGCAAGCAGTGCACGATGCAGCAGCTCCCTGGCAAAGCTGGTGATGCACAGGGAGAGCAGGCACACCCAGGCATGCCAATGTTCCAGGACGGGAGCTGGGGCACAGCAGCTAGGAGGGTGTGAGAGCAGAGGATCTGAGCCGTCTTGAGAAAGGCAGACACAGAGGATGGATGAGAAACAAAGACCATATGAAACATGGATTTGAAAAACACACTCTGCTCTTGAAATTGGGGTGGGGGCACCCCAGATTTGAATCCTCCTCCTCCCCTGTAGCTAGTGCTTTGGCATTTGCCCAATTACTTATAAAATGTGACTGATAATATCTAACACATAGAATACTGCATTGGGAGTGGTTTGTGTGTTTATGTTTCTATAGGGGAATAAAATTTTCTACAAGAAAAATGTATATTTTCTGAAATAGATTGAAACCCCTTTTTAAAAAGTACTATAATCGGACTTCCCTGGTGGCGCAGTGGTTAAGATTCTGCCTGCCAAGGCAGGGGACGTGGGATCGAGCCCTGGTCAGGGAAGATCCCACATGCCATGGAGCAGCTAGGCCCATGCACTACAACTACTGAGCCTGCAGGCCACAACTACTGAGGTCCGGGCACCTAGAGCCGATGCTCTGCAACAAGAGAATCCACCGAAATGAGAAGCCCGTGCACCACAACAAAGAGTAAGCCCCGCTCACTGCAACTAGAGAAAGCCCACACACAGCAATGAAGACCCAACGCAGGAAAAAAATAAATTAATTTTAAAAAACTACTATATCCATCTGTACATCTTTCTCTGGGAAGAACAGAGAGAAGGAGTGCAAGAGTGAGAAAGACCACACATCCCTGCACATCCCTGATGCAGGTGCTCTGATGGCTCAGATAGTTTTATCCCCACTTTAACAAAGGAGGAAACAAGCTCAGAGAGGTTTAGTAATTTTCCCAAAGCCAAACAGCTATTGAGTGGCAGAACCAAGATCTGAAACAAGTCTGTTACCTTCAAAGCCTAAGCCCTCATCACAACAAAACTCAATTAATATTTACATTTATCGAATTACATTGCAACCTGGGGAGATCTTGGAACAATCCTGAATAAGAGTGAGAAAGAAAGAAATACCATTGTTCCTACAGTCAACCAAAAATTTTGGACACCTGCTAGATGCCTGGCCTTTTTGGGGGTTCAGCAGTGATCAAGACAGGAAGAGTCCTGCTTTCAGGAACCATGTAGTGGGGAGGAGAGATGGGTGCAACTTGGGTGAGGGATTTCACCTTGCTGGACCTCTGTTTGCCCATCTGGAAAATGGGATGGGTGTTCCTCATTTTCTGGGATTGTCCAGCCCTCACATTCTCTGATTCCATAAGAAGCATTTCTTTTCCTGTTTCTGTAAAATTCATTCAGGCCATGAGCTGTGATGAGTGTGGTTAGCTGCTCCCCAAATCACTCTGTTCCCACCCTTTTCCTGTGATCAGGTCTTTCCCGAAACATGACTCACAATCAATCAAGTCACAGAACCTAAGGGGCACCCTGCAGAAAAATTCCATCCTTTGCTTCTCAGGAGCTCTGCGGTCTACCTGCCAGGTAAACTTAACTCACCTGGCACAAGGTGGCCATCCCTGGTTTCACATCAACATGATCACAGGCACAAACCTCCTTGTTTTTCCATTTTTTCTTTCAGGTACTTGTTGAAACAACTGCACAAATATGACTAAGGTATAAAATCAGGCATCTTCTGCCCCCAGTGCCTACTAATAAATGATTTTCTGCCACTTGAATGATAAAGGTAGAACATTTCAACATTCTGTTGCCCTTATTATTTGTCATTTTTGTTGATATTTCTATTGAATGCATCTTGCAATATTTTAGCAATGGAACATTTATTTAGGTTGTTCCAGGCCAGGCCTTTAGTTATAAAGGTTTTGTTGTTATATTTTTATTATGTTTCCCTTAAAAATCATTATCCTAACTAAATGGATTAAGTCAATTCTATAGGCATTTATCTTATGATATTGATGAAACTAATACATAGAGGGCAGTAGTACAAGTTGATTGGACCTGAGAACCTCTATTAGCACAGTTAAGTATAAATATTGTCTATATGTAAACCAAAGTACATGCTGAGTGAGATTCTCCTACTCTTTCACTGTCTGCCCCTCAAGCCTGTGAGAAACGGAATATTTCTTGCCATCTCAGTAAACAAAGGATGTCACAGTCATCAGCACTTGCAGCCCTCCAATGTGAGCCAGCGGGCCCTGAGGAACTCAGGATATGCAAATACAGAATGCTGGCCCCAGAGAGCTGAGGTGCATATCAAAGGAAGGATTTCAGTGAGCCCAGACTCTGGCATCTTCCCATACAAAGAAAAGCGCTGCATTCCTCACCTTGGGAGAGCTGGTTTTCCTTAGTTAACAAACACCTTTTGATGTTCCCCATTACCTGCGCCAGTCCCCTGCCCTGTCCCCTTCCCCCAGTACTTTAGCTCAGGGAGGAAGGAGCGCAGAGGGGCTCGGCTGAATAAGGGGTCTGCGAGCCTCGGGAGGAGTTTTCGGTCGCTTTCCCCGCAGTCCGGATGAGGGGCGCTGACGCTGCAGCCGGACCCTGCACCTCTCTAGCCCCGTTTCCCCTTGGGAAGCTCAGGCCGAGCCCCTCCCCACGCCCCCCAGGCCCCATGAGCCAAGCCGAGGGCAGGGGCGAGAGGAAGGACCGAAGTTCCCAGGGACCAGACGCTGGGGGCCGCTCTTTCTGCACAGCAGCGGCGGGTGGCAGCGAAAACCTGCCCCTCAGAAACTGGTCTTGCGCTGCAGCCCGGGCACCAGACAACACGGAGGGTTGGCGCCCACTTACCCTGCCCGCCGTCCCCACGACTGTCGCGGCTTCATCCGCCGGGGCCCCTCCAGAGCCGGCTGCTTCAGTGAGGCCGCCTCAGGCTCCGGGGCAGTTCCGTGACGGCGGAGGTAAGAGACCCCGAGCAGGGAGTTCCAGCTCTGCGGAAACGCGGGCTCCGTTCTGGGCGCTGGGGGTGCGACCGCTCTGTCCCGAGGCCTTCCTGGAGGGAGGGGGGCGCCGGGGCACGAGCCACCAGGAGCGCAGGGCCCCGTCGGGGTTCGTGGAGGGGCGGCCCGGCCTGGGGCCCTGCCCACTGTGACCGCAGCCCAGGCCCTTTTCTGGAATCCTACACAAAAATGTTAGAAAGATACACAGTCTATAGTAAATATTCACAAATGAGTCTTCCTGTTGTGCTTACTATCCTATTAAAGGTGTAAAATCCATAAACACTTTAAGTTCTAAGTTAAATATGAATTTTTACCTTTCTAATTATGTCTCTGTTCTTCACAATTGTCCTTCATGAATCAGAGACTGTGACATCACTAGTTTAAAATGAGCTTGTTAAAAAAATAAAACTCAGGCCCATCGGACCTACTGAATCACAATCTGCATTTTACAGTCTCTCCAGTGTACTTGTATACCCATGAATAGTTGAAAGGTACATTTCTACCGCGGCATGTCTTCTCTGTCTGAGAAATACACACATTTTATCCAGTTTGATATAAATAAAACACTCAAAAATGCATTTGCCTGGTTTGAAACCATCATTTTGTCATTTCTTTTCCAGATAAGTATAGTCTCTATACTGGTTTTGTGGATCACATGCCATACTCTTTTTTTGTAGTTAGAAATAAGGTAGAAAAAGTTACTTTGTAAATATTTATATATATATATTTATTTATATAAACGTTTTATATATATATAACGTTACAGGAAAGATTAGGAGTTTGTGGGTATAATTTATCTTATTCTTTTAAAATTGCAGCCTCCCTTTTAATACACTTTCTAACTTCTTGGGATGTTTCTAAATGAACTGTGTACTATATGCTTCTGTTACAGTCCACACAATATTTTATTGTCTTATTTTCTGTAACACTTTTCCATGGATTCTTTGGGCGTAAGATATATTAAAAGGGAGACTGCGATTCTGTGACTTGCTTGGTGATGCAGTGGTTAAGAATTTGCCTGTCAATGCAGGGGACACGGGATTGAACCCTGGTCCGGGAAGATCCCACGTGCCACGGAGCAACTAAGCCAGTGGGACGAGGGGTCCTGAGTCCTAGATCCAGGCTCAGCCTTCCCTTAGAGCTCCCCAGAGAGCTGAGGGCGGCCCCGAGGGCAAGCTGATGGCCTTCAGCGTATCTTCTCTTCAGTCAAGAGAACCCATCGCTTGGTGCTTTTCTCCTTTCTTTTCAGCTAAGGTTCATTCTCCCCTCCCTTGTCACACTTTCCAACTTCTCATCCTGAACTCACTGGTTTCTTGGCTAGATCACCTCCACCGGCTTTCCAGTCAGCTACCTCAATTCGGTAAATAGCAGCAAGGAGGGTCCTGCTACAGGTTTGTGGCTTGTCTCACAAAGCCAGGGTCAGGCAAAATATTCTACTTGAATTCAGTTGTTCAGGTTGCCAAAAAGGCTTACACTACTGGTACTTCTTGAACGGATCCCGAAAATGGGTGTCAGATCATTTCTGTCATTTCCAGTGCCTGGGGTAGGAGATAAGGTAAATGCAGATTAAGCACCTGGGACGTTCTTAACATCTGGAGAAAGAGTATTCCTTTTGTGTCAGGAGATACCGTTATAGAGATAAATACTATTCAATTTCATAGAGCATTTTGATACAAGATAGACTTTCTGGAGAGTTAACTGTTAAGCCAGCAGAGAAGAGAGTTTTGAGTACTCATGGGTGAACAGTCATTGGATAGAGCAGTGGCTCTTAAGTGAGGCTGATTTTACCCTCACCCTTCCCCCAGGATGTTTGACAATGGCTGGAGACATTTTTGTTTGTCACATCTGGAGAAGGGGTGCTGCAGGCATCTAATGGGTAGAGGCCAGGATGCTACTACATATCATACAAGGCACAGGACAGCCCTCCCCACCACCCAAAAACAATGAGCTGGCCCAAAATGTCAATAGTGTGCTATGGAGAAACCTTGGATAGAGGCTGAGGACTGAAGAGAGGCTGAGGTTGTCCGATGTACTCTCACGTCAGGTAGTCAGTCACATTTGCCAGACTGTTGTGTGGCCCTGCCCCTTTCCCAGAATCTGTAGCACGCACATTGATGCCAATGCTTGTCATGTCCTTTGGGTGTGAAACCCTTGGGGGCTCCTGAAAGTCCTAAACACAGGAAGGAGTGATTTAGGAGGGTGACGTGGGAGCCCTAAAGTTCTCTTCCTAAAGAGAACTTTAGGAAGAACAAAATTGTCCTCATGTGTTTGGGAAATGTGCCAGATGGAAAAGAGAGGAGGTGTGCCCTGGGGTGTACCATTCCAGAAGGCAGACTGAGACTGATGCGTGCCAGGGAGTCAGATTCTGAATTTGGTATAGACTGCTGTAGCAACTAGCAATGCCTAGATCTGTCTAGAGACTGCTGGGTTGTCTGTCACTGCAATGTTCCTGTATAGGCTGATGCCCACTGATTGGTGATATGATAGAGGGGGGCTGATATAAAGGATGCTCTAAGATATTGTGAATCTACACTATTTTACAATTCTTACCCAGGACTCGGAGCTCCTCGTTCGTGAGCTGCAGAGTTCCTTGGATGTCTGCTCTGACATGTTTCATCCTTTGACATGTACCACTCATTTTTCAGGTACAAAACAAAGAATAGTTTTGCACAAAGCCCAAAGGGATATACTGAAAGAGTTATCGGAAAAGAATAATACATAGGTATGTATTTGCATTGCCTTTCTCCAAATATTTGCGACAGGTTAGCTGGTTAGTGGCTGCTTTCTCGTGCTCCAGCCCTTATAATGTGATCACCTCAGAATATCACAGGGATTGGAGCCTGTCTGTCTCTGCCCATGGCCCCTAGTTTCTTCTTGTCATTGCTTTCGATACTTTGTAAGGCTCTTCTCTTTTCCTCCTGCTCACAGCAGACATTGAGTAACTTGTAGTTGTTACTGAGATACATATTTCACAGTATAGTCCTTTAGAAATGAGAAAGGTTTACTTATTGTGGAAAACAGTGTCGGCTCCTGGGAGTGTTAGTGTCACTTGGTAATGTTTTTCCTAGGGCTGCCATGGTAACTGTCGTTGCCTGCTGACTCCCTAAGGTTTGAAAAGAATACTTCCTTGGATCTCAGGTGATATTGGTACATTCCTTCATTCATTTATTCATTCAGGAAATATTTTCTGAGCACCATGTATGTGCCAGGTACTTTTAACATGGACAGTGAATGAAAGAGACAAAATTCCTACCCTAGTGAACTGTACATTCTGACTTAATTGGCTTGGGTGAGGCCTGGCCATTGGTAGCTTTTAAAACCCCTCCAGCTGGGTTTCAGAACCACAGGTATAAATGAAGCACTTTAGGAATTGCAAAGGCATTGCAGAAATCAAAAGTGGCTATTGGTATGCCTTCACTATTCCTGCATTTTTCTGCCTGCATCAGGACTGTTGTGCAAGTGCTTATCATTTTCTTTTAAGCCCTTTTTGTTGTTTGTCTGGACCTGTTATCCCTCTTTCTAACCTAACACCCTACCTCCTTGTCTTTCAACCTCCAGTCCATCATCTCTTTGGGATTTATCATAAACTTGGTGGGAAGCCATTTCAGGGTATAAACAGAGAAGTGGTGTTAGCAGAGATGCCTTTTTCATACACCATGCAGGCTATTGTAAGAGAATGGCTAGGAGGGGACAGGTGTAGATTTGGGGAGACTCATTAGGAGACTGGCTTTGTGCACAGTGGTTGCCTTGGAGATGGAGTAAAGCAGGCAGGTTAGAGTCCTATTTGGAAGGTTAGTGATGGCTTAGAGGTGAATAGGAGTTAGTGATGAATTGGATGTGGGGAATGTGGTTAAGGATGTGTAACTGAGTAAATGGAGGTGCTACTTACTGAAATGGGAAAAATTTTCTGCCCACATATTGGCCTGATAAACACCTTCTCACCCTTTAGACCTTGAATCAGAGTTTACTTCTTGTTTAAGTATATTTTATTTTATTTCATTTTTATTTGGGCTGTGGTGCCAGCTTGCAGGATCTTAGTTCCCCAACCAGGGATTGAACCCAGGCCCGTGAATTGGAGGCACGGGGTCCTAACCACTGGACCACTGGGGAATTACAAGCAGATATTTTTTCTTTCTTTTTTAAATATAAGTTTAAATTAATTGCTTAATTAATTTATTTATTTATTGTTGGTTGCCGTGTGTCTTCATTGCCATGCATGAGCTTTCTGTAGTTGCGGCAATTAGGGGATACTCTCCATTGAGGTTCACGGGTCTCTCACTCCAGTGGCTTCTCTTGTTGCGGAGCACGGGCTCTATTCACGCAGGCTTCAGTAGTTGTGGTGCGTGGGCTCAGTAATCGTGGCTCACGGGCTTACTTGCTCTGCGGCATGTGGGATCTTCCCGTACCAGGGAGCAAACCTGTGTCCCCTGCCTTGGCAGGCGGATTCTTTTTTTGTTTTGGGGTTTTGTCATTTAAATTAGATGTTTATTCATATACTAATTTACATCACAAAAGAAATTTCTCATTTTATAAGCCATTATTGTGTCATTAAAATTAGAAAGTGTGACTCTTTAACTATGTTTCTGGAATGAATATTTCAACTATTTCTCAAGTCTGATTTAAGAATTTTATTTATTATTTTAGTCCAAAACAGAAAAGCTAGTTGTTGAGCTGATATATGATAATATTAGTAGCTTACAACTAGAGTCAATAAATCATTCTTCACATTAATAAATTATGTTTTGCATTCCTTTTTTATTTTCAACTGTTTTTATTTTAAAAAACATCTTTATTGGAGTATAACTGTTTTACAATAGTGTGTTAGTTTTTCCTTTACAACAAAGTGAATCAATTATACATATACATATGTTCCCATATCTCTTCCCTCTTGCATCACCCTCTCTCCCACCCTCCCTATCTCACCCCTCTAGGTGGTCACAAAGCACAGAAGTGATCTCCCTGTGCTATGTGGCAGCTTTCCACTAGCTATCTAATTTACATTTGATAGTGTATATATGTCCCTGCCACTCTCTCACTTCGTCACAGCTTACCCTTCCCCCTCCCCATATCCTCAAGTCCATGCTCTAGTAAGTCTGTGTTTTCTTCACGTCCTACCACTAATCTCTTCATGACATGTTTTTTCCTTAGAGTCCATATATATGTGTTAGCATACGGTATTTGTTTTTCTCCTTCTGACTCACTTCACTCTGTATGACAGACTCCAGGTCCATCCACCTCATTATAAATAACTCAGTTTCATTTCTTTTTATGGCTGAGTAATATTCCATTGTATATATGTGCCACATCTTTTTTATCCATTCTTCTGTTGATGGACACTTAGGTTGCTTCCATGTCCTGGCTATTGTAAATAGAGCTACAATGAACATCTTGGTACATGACTCTTTTTGAATTATGGTTTTCTCAGGGTATATGCCCAGTAGTGGGATTGCTGGGTCGTATGGTAGTTCTATTTGTAGTTTTTTAAGGAACCTCCATACTGTTCTCCATAGAGGTTGTATCAATTTACATTCCCACCAGCAGTGCAAGAGGGTTCCCTTTTCTCCACACCTTCTCCAGCATTTATTGTTTCTAGAGTTTTTGACGATGGCCAATCTGACCGGTGTGAGATGATATCTCATTGTAGTTTTGATTTGCATTTCTCTAATGATTAATGATGTTGAGCATTCTTTCATGTGTTTGTTGGCAATTTGTATATCTTCTTTGGAGAAATGTCTATTTAGTTCTTCTACCCATTTTTGGATTGGGTTGTTTGTTTTTTTGTTATTGAGCTGCCTGAGTTGCTTATAAATTTTGGATATTAATCCTTTGTCAGTAGCTTCATTTGCAAATATTTTCTCCCATTCTGAGGGTTGTCTTTTGGTCTTGTTTATGGTATCCTTTGCTGTGCAAAAGCTTTTAAGTTTCATTAGGTCCCATTTTTTTTATTTTTGTTTTTATTTCCATTTCTCTAGGAGATGGGTCAAAAAGGATCTTGCTGTGATTTTTGTCATAGAGTGTTCTGCCTATGTTTTCCTCTAAGAGTTTGATAGTGTCTGGCCTTACATTTAGGTCTTTAACCCATTTTGAGTTTATTTTTGTGTGTGGTGTTAGGGAGTGTTCTAATTTCATACTTTTACATGTAGCTGTCCAGTTTTCCCAGCACCACTTTTTGAAGAGGCTGTCTTTTCTCCACTGTGTTTCCTTCCCTCCTTTATCAAAGAGAAGGTGACCATATGTGTGTGGGTTTATCTCTGGGCTTTCTATCCTGTTCCATTGATCTATATTTCTGTTTTTGTGCCAGTACCATACTGTCTTGATTACTGTAGCTTTGTAGTATAGTCTGAAGTCAGGGAGCCTGATTCCTCCAGCTCCATTTTTCGTTCTCAAGATTGCTTTGGCTACTCGGGGTCTGTTGTGTTTCCATACAAATTGTGAATTTTTTTGTTCTAGTTCTGTAAAAAATGCCAGTGATAATTTGATAGGGATAGCATTGAATCTGTAGATTGCTTTGGGTCATAGAGTCATTTTCACAACGTTGATTCTTCCAGTCCAAGAACATGGTATATCTCTCCACCTATTTGTATCATCTTTAATGTCTTTCATCAGTGTCTTATAGTTTTCTGCGTACAAGAGTTTTGTCTCCTTAGGTAGGTTTATTCCTAGATATTTTATTCTTTTTGTTGCAATGGTAAATGGGAGTGTTTTCTTAATTTCACTCTCAGATTTTTCATCATTAGTGTATAAGGATGCCAGAGATTTCTGTGCATTAATTTTGTATCCTGAAACTTTACCAAATTCATTGATTAGCTCTAGTAGTTTTCTGGTAGCATCCTTAGGATTCTCTATGTATAGTATCATGTCATCTGCAAACAGTGACAGCTTTACTTCTTCTTTTCCTATTTGGATTCCTTGTATTTCTTTTTCTTCTCTGATTGCTGCGGCTAGAACTTCCAAAACTAGGTTGAATAATAGTGGTGAGAGTGGGCAACCTTGTCTTGTTCCTGATCTTAGTGAAAATGGTTTCAGTTTTTCACCATTTAGAACGATGCTAGCTGTGGGTTTGTCATATATGGCCTTTATTATGTTGAGGAAAGTTCCCTGTATGCCTACTTTCTGCAGGGTTTTTATCATAAATGAGTGTTGAATTTTGTCAATAGCTTTCTCTGCATCTATTGAGATGATCTTATGGTTTTTCTCTTTCAGTTTGTTGATATGGTGTATCACGTTGATTGATTTGCGTATATTGAAGAATCCTTGCATTCCTGGAATAAACCCCACTTGATCATGGTGTATGATCCTTTTAATGTGCTGTTGGATTCTGTTTGCTAATATTTTGTGGAGGATTTTTGCATCTATGTTCATCAGTGATATTGGCCTGTAGTTTTCTTTCTTTGTGACGTCTTTGTCTGGTTTTGGTATCAGGGTGATGGTGGCCTCATAGAATGAGTTTGGGAGTGTTCCTCCCTCTGCTATCTTTTGGAAGAGTTTGAGAAGGATAGCTGTTAGCTCTTCTCTAAATGTTTGATAGAATTCGCCTGTGAAGCCATCTGGTCCTGGGCTTTTGTTTGTTGGAAGATTTTTAATCACAGTTTCAATTTCAGTGCTTGTGATTGGTCTGTTCATATTTTCTCTTTCTTCCTGGTTCAGTCTCGGCAGGTTGTGCATTTCTAAGAATTTGTCCATTTCTTCCAGGTTGTCCATTTTATTGCCATACAGTTGCTTGTAGTAATCTCTAATAATCTTTTGTATTTCTGCAGTGTCAGTTGTTACTTCTCCTTTTTCATTTCTAATTCTATTGATTTGAGCCTTCTCCCTTTTTTTCTTGAAGAGTCTGGCTAATGGTTTATCAATTTTATTTATCTTCTCAAAGAACCAGCTTTTAGTTTTATTGATCTTTGCTATTGTTTCCTTCATTTCTTTTTCATTTATTTCTGATCTGATCTTTATGATTTCTTTCCTTCTGCTAAATTTGGGGGTTTTTTGTTCTTCCTTCTCTAATTGATTTAGGTGCAAAGTTAGGTTGTTTATTCGAGATGTTTCCTGTTTCTTAAGGCATGATTCTATTGCTATAAACTTGTCTCTTAGAACTGCTTTTGCTGTATCCCATCGGTTTTGGGTCGTCGTGTCTCCATTGTCATTTGTTTCTAAGTATTTTTTGATTTCCTATTTGATTTCGTCAGTGATCACTTCATTATTAAGTAGTGTATTGTTTAGCCTCCATGTGTTTGTATTTTTTACAGATCTTTCCCTGTAATTGATATCTAGTCTCATAGCGTTGCGGTCAGAAAAGATACTTGATACAATTTCAATTTTCTTATATTTGCCAAGGCTAGATTTGTGGCCCAATATATGATCGATCCTGGAGAATGTTCCATGAGCACTTGAGAAAAAATGTGTATTCTGTTGTTTTTGGATGGAATGTCTTATAAATATCAATTAAGTCCATCTTGTGTAATGTATCATTTAAAGCTTGTGTTTCCTTATTTATTTTCATTTTGGATGATCTGTCCATTGGTGACAGTGGGGTGTTAAAGTCCCCTACTATAATTGTGTTACTGTCGATTTCCCCTTTTAAGGCTGTTAGTATTTAGCTTATGTATTGAAATGCTCCTATGTTGGGTGCATAAATATTTACAATTGTTATATCTTCTTCATGGATTGATCCCTTGATCATTATGTAGTGTCCTTCTTTGTCTCTTGTAATAGTTTTTATTTTAAAGTCTATTTTGTCTGATATGAGAATTGCTACTCCAGCTTTCTTCTGATTTCCATTTGCATGGAATATCTTTTTCCATCCCCTTACTTTCAGTCTGTAAGTGTCCGTAGGTTTGAAGTGGGTCTCTTGTAGACAGCATATATATGAGTCTTGTTTTTGTATCCATTCAGCCAGTCTGTGTCTTTTGGTGGAAGCATTTAATCAATTTACATTTAAGGTAATTATCGATATGTATGTTCCTAGTACCATTTACTTAATTGTTTCGGGTTGTTCTTGTAGGTCTTTTCCTTCTCTTGTGTTTCTTGCTTAGAGAAGTTCCTTTAGCATTTGTTGTAAAGCTGGTTTGGTGGTGCTGAACTCTCTCAGCTTTTGCTTGTCTGTAAAGGTTTTAATTTCTCCATCAAATCTGAATGAGATCCTTGCTGGGTAGAGTAATCTTGGTTGTAGGATTTTTTCCTTCATCACTTTAAATATGTCCTGCCACTCCCTTCTGGCTTGTAGAGTTTCTGCTGAAAGATCAGATGTTAACCTTATGGGGATTCCCTTGTGTGTTATTTGTTGTTTTTCCCTTGCTGCTTTTAATATGTTTTCTTTGTATTTAATTTTTGACAGTTTGATTATTATGTGTCTTGGCGTGTTTCTCCTTGGTTTTATCTTGTATGGGACTCTCTGTGCTTCCTGGACTTGATTGACTATTTCCTTTCCTATATTAGGGAAGTTTTCAACTATAATCCTTCAAATATTTTCTTAGTCCGTTTCTTTTTCTCTTCTTCTTCTGGGACCCCTATAATTCGAATGTTGGTGCGTTTAGTGTTGTCCCAGAGGTCTCTGAGAATGTCCTCAGTTCTTTTCGTTCTTTTTTCTTTCTTCTGCTCTGCAGTAGTTATTTCCACTATTTTATCTTCCAGGTCACTTATCCGTCCTTCTGCCTCAGTTATTCTGCTACTGATCCCATCTAGAGTATTTTTCATTTCATTTATTGTGTTGCTCATTGTTACTTGCTTCCTCTTTATTTCTTCTAGGTCCTTGTTAACTGTTTCTTGCAAGTTGTCTATTCTATTTCCAAGATTTTGAATCATCTTCACCATCATTATTCTGAATTCTTTTTCAGGTAGACTGGCTATTACCTCTTCATTTGTTAGGTCTGGTGTGTTTTTATCTTGCTCCTTCATCTGCTGTGTGTTTTTCTGTCTTCTCATTTTGCTTATCTTAATGTATTTGGGGTCTCCTTTTTGCAGGCTGCAGGTTCGTAGTTCCCTCTGTCTTTGGTGGCTGTCCCCAGTGGCTGAGGTTGGTTCAGTGGGTTGAGTAGGTTTCCTGGTTGGGGGGACTAGTGCCTCTGTGGATGAGGCTGGATCCCGTCTCCCTGGTGTGCAGGTCCACGTCCGGTGGCATGTATGGAGATGTTGGTAGCCTTATTATGATTTTAGGCAGCCTCTCTGCTAATGGATGGGGCTGTAGACCTGTCTTCCTCTTTGTTGGGCATAGGGTGTCCAGCACTGTTAGTTGCTGGTCCTTGAGTGAAGCTGGGTCTTGGTGTTGAGATGGAGATCTCTGGGAGATTTTTGCCATTTGATATTACGTGGAGCTGGGAGGTCTCTTGTGGACCAGTGTCCTGAGGTTGGTTCTCCCACCTCAGAGACACAACCTTGACACCTGACTGGAGTGCCAAGAGCCTTTAATCCACAAGGCTCAAAATAAAAGGGATAAAAAATAGAAAGGAAAGAAAAGAAGGAAGGAAGGAAGGAGGATGGGAGGGAAGGAAGGCAGGAAGAAAGGAAGGGAGGGAGGAAGAAAGGAAGGGAGGAAGGAAGAAAGGAAGGAAGGGAGGAAGGAAGGGAGGAAAGAAGGAAGGAAGGAGGGAAGGAGGAAAGAAAGGAAGCAAGAAAGGAAGAAAGAAAGAGAGAAGACAAAATAAAGTAGGATAAATATAGTTATTAAAATAAAATTAATTATTAAGAAGAACAATTTCTATTAAAGAAAAAAATAAAACCAAACAAAAAAAAAAAAAAACCCGGGTCGGTCTAACCCTAGGACAGATGGTGAAAACAAAGCTATACAGACAAAATCTCACACAGCAGCACACACATACACACTCACAAAAAGAAAAAAGGGGAAAATAATAGTGTATCTTGCTCCCAAAGTCCTCCTCCTCAACTTGTGATATTTTGCTGTCTATTCAGGTTTTCCACAGATGCAGGGCACTTCAAGTTGACTGTGGAGCTTTAATCCTCTGCTTCTGAGGCTGCTGGGAGAGACCTCCCCTCTCTTCTGTGTTCGCACAGCTCCTGGGGTTCAGCTTTGGACTTGGCCCCGCCTCTGCGTGTAGGTCGTCTGAGGGCGTCTGCCCTTCGCTCAGACAGGACGGGGTTAAAGAAGCAGCTGATTCGGGGGCTCTGGCACAGGCCACGGGGGAGGGAGGAGCACGGATGAGGGGCGAGCCTGCGACATCAGAGGCCGTCGTGACGCTGCACTTGCCCGAGGTGCACCGTGCGTTTTCCCTGGGAAGCTGTCCCTGGATCCCGGGACCCCGGCAGTGGTGGGCTGCACACCTCCCGGGAGGGGCGGTGTGAAGAGTGACCTGTGCTCGCACACGGGCCTCTTGGTGGTGGCAGTAGCAACCCTAGCGTCCCACACCCGTCTCTGTTTTCCGTGCCGACAGCCGCAGCTCGCGCCCGTTTCTGGAACTCCTTTACACGGTGCCCGTAATCCCCTCTCCTCGCACCCCAGGAAGTGAAGAGGCAAGAAAAAGTCTCTTTCATGAAGGATTTATCTGTAGTATGCAATGCTATAGATAAATCCTTCATGAAAGAGACTTTTTCTTGAAGGGTCCATCGATGTAGCACACTTCATTGTTGTCTTATTTTAAGAAATTGCCTCAGCTACCCCAGCCTTAGCAGCCACCACCCAGATCAGTTAGCAGCCATGGACATAGAGGCAAGACCCTCCACCAGGAAAAAGATTGTGACTCACTGAAGGCTCAGATGATGGTTAGCATTTTTTAGCAATAAAATATTTTCAATTAAAAAAAAGTCTCTTGTCTCTTCAGTAGCTCCGCGCCCGTTTCTGGAGCTCCTTTAAGCGGCGCACTTAAAGCCCTCTCCTCGTGCAGCAGGAGGCAAAGAGGGAAGAAAAGGTCTCTTGCCTCTTACGCAGCTCCAGACTTCAACTGGACTCCCTCCCGGCCAGCTGTGGTGCACTAACCCCTTCAGGCTGTTTTCACTCTGCCAACTCCAGACCTTTCCCTGGGATCCCACTGAAGCCTGAGGCTCAGCTCCCAGCCCCACCCACCCCGGGGGGTGAGCAAACAAGCCTCTCAGGCTGCTGAGTGCTGACCGGCACTGATCCTCTGTGTGAATCTCTCCGCTTTGCCCTCCGCACCCTGTTGCTGCGCTCTCCTCCGCAGCTCCGAAGTTTCCCTCTCTGCCACCTGCAGTCTCCGCCCGCGAAGGGGCTTCTAGTGTGTGGAAACCTTTCCTCCTTCACGGCTCCCTCCCACTGGTGCAGGTCCCGTCCCTATTCTTTTGTCTCTGTTTATTCCTTTTTCTTTTGACCTACTCAGGTACGTGTGGAGTTTCTTGCCTTTTGGGAGGTCTCAGGTTTTCTGCCAGAGTTCGGTGCGTGTTCTATAGGAGAAATTCCACGTGTAGATGTATTTCTGATGTATCTGTGAGGAGGAAAGTGATCCCCGCGTCCTACTTTTCTGCCATGTTCTCGCTCCCCTGAAGACACTCTTCTAAATCAAAACCAGTTCTCTTAACTTGCTGTTTCCTTCTTGGGTCACATTATGAACTCTTTCCGTGGCCACAGGGCATGTGTACTTTTAATTTCAGGGACTGCTGATATTCCAGGATGTGGCCATCGATTTCTCTCAAGAGGAGTGAGAAAGCCTGGGCCATGATCAGGGAGAATTGTACAGGGATGTGATATGAGAGAAGTATAGGAGGTGAGGATACCTTCCTTCCAGAATTCCTTATCCAACCAGAGGGATTAGAGTCCTTCATTTGCAGAATGTCTCCTGAAATCTTCTGCTTCCTACAATAGGGTTTCAGATTGCAACGTTTCAGGACAGATTGGGAGTTTGTGGGTATAATTCATCTTCTTTTAAAATTGCAGCCTCCATTTTAATATACTTTGGAACTGCTTGGGATGTGTCTATATGAACTGAGTACTATTGCTTCTGTTAGAATCCTTACAATATTTTATTGTCTTTTTATCTGTAACAATTTTCCATGGATTCTTTGGGATTAAGGTATATTAGAAGAAAGACTGCGATTCTGGGACTTTCCTGGTGATGCAGTGGTTAACAATCTGCCTGCCAAGGCAGGGGACATGGGTTCGAGCCCTGGTCCGGGAAGAGCCCACATGCCGTGGAGCAGCTAAGCCCATACGCCACAGCTACTGGGCCTGCAGGCCACAACTACTGAAGCCCACACGCCTAGAGCCAGTGCTCCACAACAAGCGCAACAAGAGAATCCACCGCAAAGAGAAACCCGTGCACCACAACAAGGAGTAGCCCCCACTCGTTGCAACTAGAGAAAGGCTGCACATAGCAACAAAGACACAACGCAGACAAAAATTAATTAATTAATTAATTAATTTTAAAAAGTACTAAATCCTTCTATACAACTTCTCTGGGAAGAACAGAGAGATGGCGTGGGAGAGTGAGAAAGACAAGTATTTAGTGCACATCTCTCATGCAGGTGCTCTGCTGGCTCAGGTAGATTTATCCCCACTTTACAAAGGAGGAATTTCAGAGTGGTTTAGTAATTTTCCCAAAGCCAAACAGCTCTTCAGTGACAGAACCAAGTTATGAACCAAGTCTGTTACCTTCAAAGCCTAAGTCGTCATCACAACAAAACTCAACTAATATCTACATTTATCCAACTACATTGCAACCTGGGGAGTTCTTGGCACAATCCTGAATAAGGGTGAGAAAGAAAGAAACAGCATTGTTCCTACAGGCAACCGAAATTTTTGGAGCAGCTGCTAGATGCCTGGCCGTTTTGGGGGTTCAGCAGTGATCAAGACAGGAAGAGTCCTGCTTTCAGGAACCATGTAGTGGGGAGGAGAGATGGGTGCAACTTGGGTGAGGGATTTCACCTTGCTGGACCTCTGTTTGCCCATCTGGAAAATGGGATGGGTGTTCCTCATTTTCTGGGATTGTCCAGCCCTCACATTCTCTGATTCCATAAGAAGCATTTCTTTTCCTGTTTCTGTAAAATTCATTCAGGCCATGAGCTGTGATGAGTGTGGTTAGCTGCTCCCCAAATCACTCTGTTCCCACCCTTTTCCTGTGATCAGGTCTTTCCCGAAACATGACTCACAATCAATCAAGTCACAGAACCTAAGGGGCACCCTGCAGAAAAATTCCATCCTTTGCTTCTCAGGAGCTCTGCGGTCTACCTGCCAGGTAAACTTAACTCACCTGGCACAAGGTGGCCATCCCTGGTTTCACATCAACATGATCACAGGCACAAACCTCCTTGTTTTTCCATTTTTTCTTTCAGGTACTTGTTGAAACAACTGCACAAATATGACTAAGGTATAAAATCAGGCATCTTCTGCCCCCAGTGCCTACTAATAAATGATTTTCTGCCACTTGAATGATAAAGGTAGAACATTTCAACATTCTGTTGCCCTTATTATTTGTCATTTTTGTTGATATTTCTATTGAATGCATCTTGCAATATTTTAGCAATGGAACATTTATTTAGGTTGTTCCAGGCCAGGCCTTTAGTTATAAAGGTTTTGTTGTTATATTTTTATTATGTTTCCCTTAAAAATCATTATCCTAACTAAATGGATTAAGTCAATTCTATAGGCATTTATCTAATGATATTGATGAAACTAATACATAGAGGGCAGTAGTACAAGTTGATTGGACCTGAGAACCTCTATTAGCACAGTTAAGTATAAATATTGTCTATATGTAAACCAAAGTACATGCTGAGTGAGATTCTCCTACTCTTTCACTGTCTGCCCCTCAAGCCTGTGAGAAACGGAATATTTCTTGCCATCTCAGTAAACAAAGGATGTCACAGTCATCAGCACTTGCAGCCCTCCAATGTGAGCCAGCGGGCCCTGAGGAACTCAGGATATGCAAATACAGAATGCTGGCCCCAGAGAGCTGAGGTGCATATCAAAGGAAGGATTTCAGTGAGCCCAGACTCTGGCATCTTCCCATACAAAGAAAAGCGCTGCATTCCTCACCTTGGGAGAGCTGGTTTTCCTTAGTTAACAAACACCTTTTGATGTTCCCCATTACCTGCGCCAGTCCCCTGCCCTGTCCCCTTCCCCCAGTACTTTAGCTCAGGGAGGAAGGAGCGCAGAGGGGCTCGGCTGAATAAGGGGTCTGCGAGCCTCGGGAGGAGTTTTCGGTCGCTTTCCCCGCAGTCCGGATGAGGGGTGCTGACGCTGCAGCCGGACCCTGCACCTCTCTAGCCCCGTTTCCCCTTGGGAAGCTCAGGCCGAGCCCCTCCCCACGCCCCCCAGGCCCCATGAGCCAAGCCGAGGGCAGGGGCGAGAGGAAGGACCGAAGTTCCCAGGGACCAGACGCTGGGGGCCGCTCTTTCTGCACAGCAGCGGCGGGTGGCAGCGAAAACCTGCCCCTCAGAAACTGGTCTTGCGCTGCAGCCCGGGCACCAGACAACACGGAGGGTTGGCGCCCACTTACCCTGCCCGCCGTCCCCACGACTGTCGCGGCTTCATCCGCCGGGGCCCCTCCAGAGCCGGCTGCTTCAGTGAGGCCGCCTCAGGCTCCGGGGCAGTTCCGTGACGGCGGAGGTAAGAGACCCCGAGCAGGGAGTTCCAGCTCTGCGGAAACGCGGGCTCCGTTCTGGGCGCTGGGGGTGGGACCTCTCTGTCCCGAGGCCTTCCTGGAGGGAGGGGGGCGCCGGGGCACGAGCCACCAGGAGCGCAGGGCCCCATCGGGGTTCGTGGAGGGGCGGCCCGGCCTGGGGCCCTGCCCACTGTGACCGCAGCCCAGGCCCTTTTCTGGAATCCTACACAAAAATGTTAGAAAGATACACAGTCTATAGTAAATATTCACAAATGAGTCTTCCTGTTGTGCTTACTATCCTATTAAAGGTGTAAAATCCATAAACACTTTAAGTTCTAAGTTAAATATGAATTTTTACCTTTCTAATTATGTCTCTGTTCTTCACAATTGTCCTTCATGAATCAGAGACTGTGACATCACTAGTTTAAAATGAGCTTGTTAAAAAAATAAAACTCAGGCCCATCGGACCTACTGAATCACAATCTGCATTTTACAGTCTCTCCAGTGTACTTGTATACCCATGAATAGTTGAAAGGTACATTTCTACCACGGCATGTCTTCTCTGTCTGAGAAATACACACATTTTATCCAGTTTGATATAAATAAAACACTCAAAAATGCATTTGCCTGGTTTGAAACCATCATTTTGTCATTTCTTTTCCAGATAAGTATAGTCTCTATACTGGTTTTGTGGATCACATGCCATACTCTTTTTTTGTAGTTAGAAATAAGGTAGAAAAAGTTACTTTGTAAATATTTATATATATATATATTTATTTATATAAACGTTTTATATATATATAACGTTACAGGAAAGATTAGGAGTTTGTGGGTATAATTTATCTTATTCTTTTAAAATTGCAGCCTCCCTTTTAATACACTTTCTAACTTCTTGGGATGTTTCTAAATGAACTGTGTACTATATGCTTCTGTTACAGTCCATACAATATTTTATTGTCTTATTTTCTGTAACACTTTTCCATGGATTCTTTGGGCGTAAGATATATTAAAAGGGAGACTGCGATTCTGTGACTTGCCTGGTGATGCAGTGGTTAAGAATTTGCCTGTCAATGCAGGGGACACGGGATTGAACCCTGGTCCGGGAAGATCCCACGTGCCACGGAGCAACTAAGCCAGTGGGACGAGGGGTCCTGAGTCCTAGATCCAGGCTCAGCCTTCCCTTAGAGCTCCCCAGAGAGCTGAGGGCGGCCCCGAGGGCAAGCTGATGGCCTTCAGCGTATCTTCTCTTCAGTCAAGAGAACCCATCGCTTGGTGCTTTTCTCCTTTCTTTTCAGCTAAGGTTCATTCTCCCCTCCCTTGTCACACTTTCCAACTTCTCATCCTGAACTCACTGGTTTCTTGGCTAGATCACCTCCACCGGCTTTCCAGTCAGCTACCTCAATTCGGTAAATAGCAGCAAGGAGGGTCCTGCTACAGGTTTGTGGCTTGTCTCACAAAGCCAGGGTCAGGCAAAATATTCTACTTGAATTCAGTTGTTCAGGTTGCCAAAAAGGCTTACACTACTGGTACTTCTTGAACGGATCCCGAAAATGGGTGTCAGATCATTTCTGTCATTTCCAGTGCCTGGGGTAGGAGATAAGGTAAATGCAGATTAAGCACCTGGGACGTTCTTAACATCTGGAGAAAGAGTATTCCTTTTGTGTCAGGAGATACCGTTATAGAGATAAATACTATTCAATTTCATAGAGCATTTTGATACAAGATAGACTTTCTGGAGAGTTAACTGTTAAGCCAGCAGAGAAGAGAGTTTTGAGTACTCATGGGTGAACAGTCATTGGATAGAGCAGTGGCTCTTAAGTGAGGCTGATTTTACCCTCACCCTTCCCCCAGGATGTTTGACAATGGCTGGAGACATTTTTGTTTGTCACATCTGGAGAAGGGGTGCTGCAGGCATCTAATGGGTAGAGGCCAGGATGCTACTACATATCATACAAGGCACAGGACAGCCCTCCCCACCACCCAAAAACAATGAGCTGGCCCAAAATGTCAATAGTGTGCTATGGAGAAACCTTGGATAGAGGCTGAGGACTGAAGAGAGGCTGAGGTTGTCCGATGTACTCTCACGTCAGGTAGTCAGTCACATTTGCCAGACTGTTGTGTGGCCCTGCCCCTTTCCCAGAATCTGTAGCACGCACATTGATGCCAATGCTTGTCATGTCCTTTGGGTGTGAAACCCTTGGGGGCTCCTGAAAGTCCTAAACACAGGAAGGAGTGATTTAGGAGGGTGACGTGGGAGCCCTAAAGTTCTCTTCCTAAAGAGAACTTTAGGAAGAACAAAATTGTCCTCATGTGTTTGGGAAATGTGCCAGATGGAAAAGAGAGGAGGTGTGCCCTGGGGTGTACCATTCCAGAAGGCAGACTGAGACTGATGCGTGCCAGGGAGTCAGATTCTGAATTTGGTATAGACTGCTGTAGCAACTAGCAATGCCTAGATCTGTCTAGAGACTGCTGGGTTGTCTGTCACTGCAATGTTCCTGTATAGGCTGATGCCCACTGATTGGTGATATGATAGAGGGGGGCTGATATAAAGGATGCTCTAAGATATTGTGAATCTACACTATTTTACAATTCTTACCCAGGACTCGGAGCTCCTCGTTCGTGAGCTGCAGAGTTCCTTGGATGTCTGCTCTGACATGTTTCATCCTTTGACATGTACCACTCATTTTTCAGGTACAAAACAAAGAATAGTTTTGCACAAAGCCCAAAGGGATATACTGAAAGAGTTATCGGAAAAGAATAATACATAGGTATGTATTTGCATTGCCTTTCTCCAAATATTTGCGACAGGTTAGCTGGTTAGTGGCTGCTTTCTCGTGCTCCAGCCCTTATAATGTGATCACCTCAGAATATCACAGGGATTGGAGCCTGTCTGTCTCTGCCCATGGCCCCTAGTTTCTTCTTGTCATTGCTTTCGATACTTTGTAAGGCTCTTCTCTTTTCCTCCTGCTCACAGCAGACATTGAGTAACTTGTAGTTGTTACTGAGATACATATTTCACAGTATAGTCCTTTAGAAATGAGAAAGGTTTACTTATTGTGGAAAACAGTGTCGGCTCCTGGGAGTGTTAGTGTCACTTGGTAATGTTTTTCCTAGGGCTGCCATGGTAACTGTCGTTGCCTGCTGACTCCCTAAGGTTTGAAAAGAATACTTCCTTGGATCTCAGGTGATATTGGTACATTCCTTCATTCATTTATTCATTCAGGAAATATTTTCTGAGCACCATGTATGTGCCAGGTACTTTTAACATGGACAGTGAATGAAAGAGACAAAATTCCTACCCTAGTGAACTGTACATTCTGACTTAATTGGCTTGGGCGAGGCCTGGCCATTGGTAGCTTTTAAAACCCCTCCAGCTGGGTTTCAGAACCACAGGTATAAATGAAGCACTTTAGGAATTGCAAAGGCATTGCAGAAATCAAAAGTGGCTATTGGTATGCCTTCACTATTCCTGCATTTTTCTGCCTGCATCAGGACTGTTGTGCAAGTGCTTATCATTTTCTTTTAAGCCCTTTTTGTTGTTTGTCTGGACCTGTTATCCCTCTTTCTAACCTAACACCCTACCTCCTTGTCTTTCAACCTCCAGTCCATCATCTCTTTGGGATTTATCATAAACTTGGTGGGAAGCCATTTCAGGGTATAAACAGAGAAGTGGTGTTAGCAGAGATGCCTTTTTCATACACCATGCAGGCTATTGTAAGAGAATGGCTAGGAGGGGACAGGTGTAGATTTGGGGAGACTCATTAGGAGACTGGCTTTGTGCACAGTGGTTGCCTTGGAGATGGAGTAAAGCAGGCAGGTTAGAGTCCTATTTGGAAGGTTAGTGATGGCTTAGAGGTGAATAGGAGTTAGTGATGAATTGGATGTGGGGAATGTGGTTAAGGATGTGTAACTGAGTAAATGGAGGTGCTACTTACTGAAATGGGAAAAATTTTCTGCCCACATATTGGCCTGATAAACACCTTCTCACCCTTTAGACCTTGAATCAGAGTTTACTTCTTGTTTAAGTATATTTTATTTTATTTCATTTTTATTTGGGCTGTGGTGCCAGCTTGCAGGATCTTAGTTCCCCAACCAGGGATTGAACCCAGGCCCGTGAATTGGAGGCACGGGGTCCTAACCACTGGACCACTGGGGAATTACAAGCAGATATTTTTTCTTTCTTTTTTAAATATAAGTTTAAATTAATTGCTTAATTAATTTATTTATTTATTGTTGGTTGCCGTGTGTCTTCATTGCCATGCATGAGCTTTCTGTAGTTGCGGCAATTAGGGGATACTCTCCATTGAGGTTCACGGGTCTCTCACTCCAGTGGCTTCTCTTGTTGCGGAGCACGGGCTCTATTCACGCAGGCTTCAGTAGTTGTGGTGCGTGGGCTCAGTAATCGTGGCTCACGGGCTTACTTGCTCTGCGGCATGTGGGATCTTCCCGTACCAGGGAGCAAACCTGTGTCCCCTGCCTTGGCAGGCGGATTCTTTTTTTGTTTTGGGGTTTTGTCATTTAAATTAGATGTTTATTCATATACTAATTTACATCACAAAAGAAATTTCTCATTTTATAAGCCATTATTGTGTCATTAAAATTAGAAAGTGTGACTCTTTAACTATGTTTCTGGAATGAATATTTCAACTATTTCTCAAGTCTGATTTAAGAATTTTATTTATTATTTTAGTCCAAAACAGAAAAGCTAGTTGTTGAGCTGATATATGATAATATTAGTAGCTTACAACTAGAGTCAATAAATCATTCTTCACATTAATAAATTATGTTTTGCATTCCTTTTTTATTTTCAACTGTTTTTATTTTAAAAAACATCTTTATTGGAGTATAACTGTTTTACAATAGTGTGTTAGTTTTTCCTTTACAACAAAGTGAATCAATTATACATATACATATGTTCCCATATCTCTTCCCTCTTGCATCACCCTCTCTCCCACCCTCCCTATCTCACCCCTCTAGGTGGTCACAAAGCACAGAAGTGATCTCCCTGTGCTATGTGGCAGCTTTCCACTAGCTATCTAATTTACATTTGATAGTGTATATATGTCCCTGCCACTCTCTCACTTCGTCACAGCTTACCCTTCCCCCTCCCCATATCCTCAAGTCCATGCTCTAGTAAGTCTGTGTTTTCTTCACGTCCTACCACTAATCTCTTCATGACATGTTTTTTTCCTTAGAGTCCATATATATGTGTTAGCATACGGTATTTGTTTTTCTCCTTCTGACTCACTTCACTCTGTATGACAGACTCCAGGTCCATCCACCTCATTATAAATAACTCAGTTTCATTTCTTTTTATGGCTGAGTAATATTCCATTGTATATATGTGCCACATCTTTTTTATCCATTCTTCTGTTGATGGACACTTAGGTTGCTTCCATGTCCTGGCTATTGTAAATAGAGCTACAATGAACATCTTGGTACATGACTCTTTTTGAATTATGGTTTTCTCAGGGTATATGCCCAGTAGTGGGATTGCTGGGTCGTATGGTAGTTCTATTTGTAGTTTTTTAAGGAACCTCCATACTGTTCTCCATAGAGGTTGTATCAATTTACATTCCCACCAGCAGTGCAAGAGGGTTCCCTTTTCTCCACACCTTCTCCAGCATTTATTGTTTCTAGAGTTTTTGACGATGGCCAATCTGACCGGTGTGAGATGATATCTCATTGTAGTTTTGATTTGCATTTCTCTAATGATTAATGATGTTGAGCATTCTTTCATGTGTTTGTTGGCAATTTGTATATCTTCTTTGGAGAAATGTCTATTTAGTTCTTCTACCCATTTTTGGATTGGGTTGTTTGTTTTTTTGTTATTGAGCTGCCTGAGTTGCTTATAAATTTTGGATATTAATCCTTTGTCAGTAGCTTCATTTGCAAATATTTTCTCCCATTCTGAGGGTTGTCTTTTGGTCTTGTTTATGGTATCCTTTGCTGTGCAAAAGCTTTTAAGTTTCATTAGGTCCCATTTTTTTATTTTTGTTTTTATTTCCATTTCTCTAGGAGATGGGTCAAAAAGGATCTTGCTGTGATTTTTGTCATAGAGTGTTCTGCCTATGTTTTCCTCTAAGAGTTTGATAGTGTCTGGCCTTACATTTAGGTCTTTAACCCATTTTGAGTTTATTTTTGTGTGTGGTGTTAGGGAGTGTTCTAATTTCATACTTTTACATGTAGCTGTCCAGTTTTCCCAGCACCACTTTTTGAAGAGGCTGTCTTTTCTCCACTGTGTTTCCTTCCCTCCTTTATCAAAGATAAGGTGACCATATGTGTGTGGGTTTATCTCTGGGCTTTCTATCCTGTTCCATTGATCTATATTTCTGTTTTTGTGCCAGTACCATACTGTCTTGATTACTGTAGCTTTGTAGTATAGTCTGAAGTCAGGGAGCCTGATTCCTCCAGCTCCATTTTTCGTTCTCAAGATTGCTTTGGCTACTCGGGGTCTGTTGTGTTTCCATACAAATTGTGAATTTTTTTGTTCTAGTTCTGTAAAAAATGCCAGTGATAATTTGATAGGGATAGCATTGAATCTGTAGATTGCTTTGGGTCATAGAGTCATTTTCACAACGTTGATTCTTCCAGTCCAAGAACATGGTATATCTCTCCACCTATTTGTATCATCTTTAATGTCTTTCATCAGTGTCTTATAGTTTTCTGCGTACAAGAGTTTTGTCTCCTTAGGTAGGTTTATTCCTAGATATTTTATTCTTTTTGTTGCAATGGTAAATGGGAGTGTTTTCTTAATTTCACTCTCAGATTTTTCATCATTAGTGTATAAGGATGCCAGAGATTTCTGTGCATTAATTTTGTATCCTGAAACTTTACCAAATTCATTGATTAGCTCTAGTAGTTTTCTGGTAGCATCCTTAGGATTCTCTATGTATAGTATCATGTCATCTGCAAACAGTGACAGCTTTACTTCTTCTTTTCCTATTTGGATTCCTTGTATTTCTTTTTCTTCTCTGATTGCTGCGGCTAGAACTTCCAAAACTAGGTTGAATAATAGTGGTGAGAGTGGGCAACCTTGTCTTGTTCCTGATCTTAGTGAAAATGGTTTCAGTTTTTCACCATTGAGAACGATGCTAGCTGTGGGTTTGTCATATATGGCCTTTATTATGTTGAGGAAAGTTCCCTGTATGCCTACTTTCTGCAGGGTTTTTATCATAAATGAGTGTTGAATTTTGTCAATAGCTTTCTCTGCATCTATTGAGATGATCTTATGGTTTTTCTCTTTCAGTTTGTTGATATGGTGTATCACGTTGATTGATTTGCGTATATTGAAGAATCCTTGCATTCCTGGAATAAACCCCACTTGATCATGGTGTATGATCCTTTTAATGTGCTGTTGGATTCTGTTTGCTAATATTTTGTGGAGGATTTTTGCATCTATGTTCATCAGTGATATTGGCCTGTAGTTTTCTTTCTTTGTGACGTCTTTGTCTGGTTTTGGTATCAGGGTGATGGTGGCCTCATAGAATGAGTTTGGGAGTGTTCCTCCCTCTGCTATCTTTTGGAAGAGTTTGAGAAGGATAGCTGTTAGCTCTTCTCTAAATGTTTGATAGAATTCGCCTGTGAAGCCATCTGGTCCTGGGCTTTTGTTTGTTGGAAGATTTTTAATCACAGTTTCAATTTCAGTGCTTGTGATTGGTCTGTTCATATTTTCTCTTTCTTCCTGGTTCAGTCTCGGCAGGTTGTGCATTTCTAAGAATTTGTCCATTTCTTCCAGGTTGTCCATTTTATTGCCATACAGTTGCTTGTAGTAATCTCTAATAATCTTTTGTATTTCTGCAGTGTCAGTTGTTACTTCTCCTTTTTCATTTCTAATTCTATTGATTTGAGCCTTCTCCCTTTTTTTCTTGAAGAGTCTGGCTAATGGTTTATCAATTTTATTTATCTTCTCAAAGAACCAGCTTTTAGTTTTATTGATCTTTGCTATTGTTTCCTTCATTTCTTTTTCATTTATTTCTGATCTGATCTTTATGATTTCTTTCCTTCTGCTAAATTTGGGGGTTTTTTGTTCTTCCTTCTCTAATTGATTTAGGTGCAAAGTTAGGTTGTTTATTCGAGATGTTTCCTGTTTCTTAAGGCATGATTCTATTGCTATAAACTTGTCTCTTAGAACTGCTTTTGCTGTATCCCATCGGTTTTGGGTCGTCGTGTCTCCATTGTCATTTGTTTCTAAGTATTTTTTGATTTCCTATTTGATTTCGTCAGTGATCACTTCATTATTAAGTAGTGTATTGTTTAGCCTCCATGTGTTTGTATTTTTTACAGATCTTTCCCTGTAATTGATATCTAGTCTCATAGCGTTGCGGTCAGAAAAGATACTTGATACAATTTCAATTTTCTTATATTTGCCAAGGCTAGATTTGTGGCCCAATATATGATCGATCCTGGAGAATGTTCCATGAGCACTTGAGAAAAAATGTGTATTCTGTTGTTTTTGGATGGAATGTCTTATAAATATCAATTAAGTCCATCTTGTGTAATGTATCATTTAAAGCTTGTGTTTCCTTATTTATTTTCATTTTGGATGATCTGTCCATTGGTGACAGTGGGGTGTTAAAGTCCCCTACTATAATTGTGTTACTGTCGATTTCCCCTTTTAAGGCTGTTAGTATTTAGCTTATGTATTGAAATGCTCCTATGTTGGGTGCATAAATATTTACAATTGTTATATCTTCTTCATGGATTGATCCCTTGATCATTATGTAGTGTCCTTCTTTGTCTCTTGTAATAGTTTTTATTTTAAAGTCTATTTTGTCTGATATGAGAATTGCTACTCCAGCTTTCTTCTGATTTCCATTTGCATGGAATATCTTTTTCCATCCCCTTACTTTCAGTCTGTAAGTGTCCGTAGGTTTGAAGTGGGTCTCTTGTAGACAGCATATATATGAGTCTTGTTTTTGTATCCATTCAGCCAGTCTGTGTCTTTTGGTGGAAGCATTTAATCCATTTACATTTAAGGTAATTATCGATATGTATGTTCCTATTACCATTTACTTAATTGTTTCGGGTTGTTCTTGTAGGTCTTTTCCTTCTCTTGTGTTTCTTGCTTAGAGAAGTTCCTTTAGCATTTGTTGTAAAGCTGGTTTGGTGGTGCTGAACTCTCTCAGCTTTTGCTTGTCTGTAAAGGTTTTAATTTCTCCATCAAATCTGAATGAGATCCTTGCTGGGTAGAGTAATCTTGGTTGTAGGATTTTTTCCTTCATCACTTTAAATATGTCCTGCCACTCCCTTCTGGCTTGTAGAGTTTCTGCTGAAAGATCAGATGTTAACCTTATGGGGATTCCCTTGTGTGTTATTTGTTGTTTTTCCCTTGCTGCTTTTAATATGTTTTCTTTGTATTTAATTTTTGACAGTTTGATTATTATGTGTCTTGGCGTGTTTCTCCTTGGTTTTATCTTGTATGGGACTCTCTGTGCTTCCTGGACTTGATTGACTATTTCCTTTCCTATATTAGGGAAGTTTTCAACTATAATCCTTCAAATATTTTCTTAGTCCGTTTCTTTTTCTCTTCTTCTTCTGGGACCCCTATAATTCGAATGTTGGTGCGTTTAGTGTTGTCCCAGAGGTCTCTGAGAATGTCCTCAGTTCTTTTCGTTCTTTTTTCTTTCTTCTGCTCTGCAGTAGTTATTTCCACTATTTTATCTTCCAGGTCACTTATCCGTCCTTCTGCCTCAGTTATTCTGCTACTGATCCCATCTAGAGTATTTTTCATTTCATTTATTGTGTTGCTCATTGTTACTTGCTTCCTCTTTATTTCTTCTAGGTCCTTGTTAACTGTTTCTTGCAAGTTGTCTATTCTATTTCCAAGATTTTGAATCATCTTCACCATCATTATTCTGAATTCTTTTTCAGGTAGACTGGCTATTACCTCTTCATTTGTTAGGTCTGGTGTGTTTTTATCTTGCTCCTTCATCTGCTGTGTGTTTTTCTGTCTTCTCATTTTGCTTATCTTAATGTATTTGGGGTCTCCTTTTTGCAGGCTGCAGGTTCGTAGTTCCCTCTGTCTTTGGTGGCTGTCCCCAGTGGCTGAGGTTGGTTCAGTGGGTTGAGTAGGTTTCCTGGTTGGGGGGACTAGTGCCTCTGTGGATGAGGCTGGATCCCGTCTCCCTGGTGTGCAGGTCCACGTCCGGTGGCATGTATGGAGATGTTGGTAGCCTTATTATGATTTTAGGCAGCCTCTCTGCTAATGGATGGGGCTGTAGACCTGTCTTCCTCTTTGTTGGGCATAGGGTGTCCAGCACTGTTAGTTGCTGGTCCTTGAGTGAAGCTGGGTCTTGGTGTTGAGATGGAGATCTCTGGGAGATTTTTGCCATTTGATATTACGTGGAGCTGGGAGGTCTCTTGTGGACCAGTGTCCTGAGTTTGGTTCTCCCACCTCAGAGACACAACCTTGACACCTGACTGGAGTGCCAAGAGCCTTTAATCCACAAGGCTCAAAATAAAAGGGATAAAAAATAGAAAGGAAAGAAAAGAAGGAAGGAAGGAAGGAGGATGGGAGGGAAGGAAGGCAGGAAGAAAGGAAGGGAGGGAGGAAGAAAGGAAGGGAGGAAGGAAGAAAGGAAGGAAGGGAGGAAGGAAGGGAGGAAAGAAGGAAGGAAGGAGGGAAGGAGGAAAGAAAGGAGGCAAGAAAGGAAGAAAGAAAGAGAGAAGACAAAATAAAGTAGGATAAATATAGTTATTAAAATAAAATTAATTATTAAGAAGAACAATTTCTATTAAAGAAAAAAATAAAACCAAACAAAACAAAAAAAAACCCGGGTCGGTCTAACCCTAGGACAGATGGTGAAAACAAAGCTATACAGACAAAATCTCACACAGCAGCACACACATACACACTCACAAAAAGAAAAAAGGGGAAAATAATAGTGTATCTTGCTCCCAAAGTCCTCCTCCTCAACTTGTGATATTTTGCTGTCTATTCAGGTTTTCCACAGATGCAGGGCACTTCAAGTTGACTGTGGAGCTTTAATCCTCTGCTTCTGAGGCTGCTGGGAGAGACCTCCCCTCTCTTCTGTGTTCGCACAGCTCCTGGGGTTCAGCTTTGGACTTGGCCCCGCCTCTGCGTGTAGGTCGTCTGAGGGCGTCTGCCCTTCGCTCAGACAGGACGGGGTTAAAGAAGCAGCTGATTCGGGGGCTCTGGCACAGGCCACGGGGGAGGGAGGAGCACGGATGAGGGGCGAGCCTGCGACATCAGAGGCCGTCGTGACGCTGCACTTGCCCGAGGTGCACCGTGCGTTTTCCCTGGGAAGCTGTCCCTGGATCCCGGGACCCCAGCAGTGGTGGGCTGCACACCTCCCGGGAGGGGCGGTGTGAAGAGTGACCTGTGCTCGCACACGGGCCTCTTGGTGGTGGCAGTAGCAACCCTAGCGTCCCACACCCGTCTCTGTTTTCCGTGCCGACAGCCGCAGCTCGCGCCCGTTTCTGGAACTCCTTTACACGGTGCCCGTAATCCCCTCTCCTCGCACCCCAGGAAGTGAAGAGGCAAGAAAAAGTCTCTTTCATGAAGGATTTATCTGTAGTATGCAATGCTATAGATAAATCCTTCATGAAAGAGACTTTTTCTTGAAGGGTCCATCGATGTAGCACACTTCATTGTTGTCTTATTTTAAGAAATTGCCTCAGCTACCCCAGCCTTAGCAGCCACCACCCAGATCAGTTAGCAGCCATGGACATAGAGGCAAGACCCTCCACCAGGAAAAAGATTGTGACTCACTGAAGGCTCAGATGATGGTTAGCATTTTTTAGCAATAAAATATTTTCAATTAAAAAAAAGTCTCTTGTCTCTTCAGTAGCTCCGCGCCCGTTTCTGGAGCTCCTTTAAGCGGCGCACTTAAAGCCCTCTCCTCGTGCAGCAGGAGGCAAAGAGGGAAGAAAAGGTCTCTTGCCTCTTACGCAGCTCCAGACTTCAACTGGACTCCCTCCCGGCCAGCTGTGGTGCACTAACCCCTTCAGGCTGTTTTCACTCTGCCAACTCCAGACCTTTCCCTGGGATCCCACTGAAGCCTGAGGCTCAGCTCCCAGCCCCACCCACCCCGGGGGGTGAGCAAACAAGCCTCTCAGGCTGCTGAGTGCTGACCGGCACTGATCCTCTGTGTGAATCTCTCCGCTTTGCCCTCCGCACCCTGTTGCTGCGCTCTCCTCCGCAGCTCCGAAGTTTCCCTCTCTGCCACCTGCAGTCTCCGCCCGCGAAGGGGCTTCTAGTGTGTGGAAACCTTTCCTCCTTCACGGCTCCCTCCCACTGGTGCAGGTCCCGTCCCTATTCTTTTGTCTCTGTTTATTCCTTTTTCTTTTGACCTACTCAGGTACGTGTGGAGTTTCTTGCCTTTTGGGAGGTCTCAGGTTTTCTGCCAGAGTTCGGTGCGTGTTCTATAGGAGAAATTCCACGTGTAGATGTATTTCTGATGTATCTGTGAGGAGGTAAGTGATCCCCGCGTCCTACTTTTCTGCCATGTTCTCGCTCCCCTGAAGACACTCTTCTAAATCAAAACCAGTTCTCTTAACTTGCTGTTTCCTTCTTGGGTCACATTATGAACTCTTTCCGTGGCCACAGGGCATGTGTACTTTTAATTTCAGGGACTGCTGATATTCCAGGATGTGGCCATCGATTTCTCTCGAGAGGAGTGAGAAAGCCTGGGCCATGATCAGGGAGAATTGTACAGGGATGTGATATGAGAGAAGTATAGGAACCTTCTCTCGTTGGGTGAGGATACCTTCCTTCCAGAATTCCTTATCCAACCAGAGGGATTAGAGTCCTTCATTTGCAGAATGTCTCCTGAAATCTTCTGCTTCCTACAATAGGGTTTCAGATTGCAACGTTTCAGGACAGATTGGGAGTTTGTGGGTATAATTCATCTTCTTTTAAAATTGCAGCCTCCATTTTAATATACTTTGGAACTGCTTGGGATGTGTCTATATGAACTGAGTACTATTGCTTCTGTTAGAATCCTTACAATATTTTATTGTCTTTTTATCTGTAACAATTTTCCATGGATTCTTTGGGATTAAGGTATATTAGAAGAAAGACTGCGATTCTGGGACTTTCCTGGTGATGCAGTGGTTAACAATCTGCCTGCCAAGGCAGGGGACATGGGTTCGAGCCCTGGTCCGGGAAGAGCCCACATGCCGTGGAGCAGCTAAGCCCATACGCCACAGCTACTGGGCCTGCAGGCCACAACTACTGAAGCCCACACGCCTAGAGCCAGTGCTCCACAACAAGCGCAACAAGAGAATCCACCGCAAAGAGAAACCCGTGCACCACAACAAGGAGTAGCCCCCACTCGTTGCAACTAGAGAAAGGCTGCACATAGCAACAAAGACACAACGCAGACAAAAATTAATTAATTAATTAATTAATTTTAAAAAGTACTAAATCCTTCTATACAACTTCTCTGGGAAGAACAGAGAGATGGCGTGGGAGAGTGAGAAAGACAAGTATTTAGTGCACATCTCTCATGCAGGTGCTCTGCTGGCTCAGGTAGATTTATCCCCACTTTACAAAGGAGGAATTTCAGAGTGGTTTAGTAATTTTCCCAAAGCCAAACAGCTCTTCAGTGACAGAACCAAGTTATGAACCAAGTCTGTTACCTTCAAAGCCTAAGTCGTCATCACAACAAAACTCAACTAATATCTACATTTATCCAACTACATTGCAACCTGGGGAGTTCTTGGCACAATCCTGAATAAGGGTGAGAAAGAAAGAAACAGCATTGTTCCTACAGGCAACCGAAATTTTTGGAGCAGCTGCTAGATGCCTGGCCGTTTTGGGGGTTCAGCAGTGATCAAGACAGGAAGAGTCCTGCTTTCAGGAACCATGTAGTGGGGAGGAGAGATGGGTGCAACTTGGGTGAGGGATTTCACCTTGCTGGACCTCTGTTTGCCCATCTGGAAAATGGGATGGGTGTTCCTCATTTTCTGGGATTGTCCAGCCCTCACATTCTCTGATTCCATAAGAAGCATTTCTTTTCCTGTTTCTGTAAAATTCATTCAGGCCATGAGCTGTGATGAGTGTGGTTAGCTGCTCCCCAAATCACTCTGTTCCCACCCTTTTCCTGTGATCAGGTCTTTCCCGAAACATGACTCACAATCAATCAAGTCACAGAACCTAAGGGGCACCCTGCAGAAAAATTCCATCCTTTGCTTCTCAGGAGCTCTGCGGTCTACCTGCCAGGTAAACTTAACTCACCTGGCACAAGGTGGCCATCCCTGGTTTCACATCAACATGATCACAGGCACAAACCTCCTTGTTTTTCCATTTTTTCTTTCAGGTACTTGTTGAAACAACTGCACAAATATGACTAAGGTATAAAATCAGGCATCTTCTGCCCCCAGTGCCTACTAATAAATGATTTTCTGCCACTTGAATGATAAAGGTAGAACATTTCAACATTCTGTTGCCCTTATTATTTGTCATTTTTGTTGATATTTCTATTGAATGCATCTTGCAATATTTTAGCAATGGAACATTTATTTAGGTTGTTCCAGGCCAGGCCTTTAGTTATAAAGGTTTTGTTGTTATATTTTTATTATGTTTCCCTTAAAAATCATTATCCTAACTAAATGGATTAAGTCAATTCTATAGGCATTTATCTAATGATATTGATGAAACTAATACATAGAGGGCAGTAGTACAAGTTGATTGGACCTGAGAACCTCTATTAGCACAGTTAAGTATAAATATTGTCTATATGTAAACCAAAGTACATGCTGAGTGAGATTCTCCTACTCTTTCACTGTCTGCCCCTCAAGCCTGTGAGAAACGGAATATTTCTTGCCATCTCAGTAAACAAAGGATGTCACAGTCATCAGCACTTGCAGCCCTCCAATGTGAGCCAGCGGGCCCTGAGGAACTCAGGATATGCAAATACAGAATGCTGGCCCCAGAGAGCTGAGGTGCATATCAAAGGAAGGATTTCAGTGAGCCCAGACTCTGGCATCTTCCCATACAAAGAAAAGCGCTGCATTCCTCACCTTGGGAGAGCTGGTTTTCCTTAGTTAACAAACACCTTTTGATGTTCCCCATTACCTGCGCCAGTCCCCTGCCCTGTCCCCTTCCCCCAGTACTTTAGCTCAGGGAGGAAGGAGCGCAGAGGGGCTCGGCTGAATAAGGGGTCTGCGAGCCTCGGGAGGAGTTTTCGGTCGCTTTCCCCGCAGTCCGGATGAGGGGTGCTGACGCTGCAGCCGGACCCTGCACCTCTCTAGCCCCGTTTCCCCTTGGGAAGCTCAGGCCGAGCCCCTCCCCACGCCCCCCAGGCCCCATGAGCCAAGCCGAGGGCAGGGGCGAGAGGAAGGACCGAAGTTCCCAGGGACCAGACGCTGGGGGCCGCTCTTTCTGCACAGCAGCGGCGGGTGGCAGCGAAAACCTGCCCCTCAGAAACTGGTCTTGCGCTGCAGCCCGGGCACCAGACAACACGGAGGGTTGGCGCCCACTTACCCTGCCCGCCGTCCCCACGACTGTCGCGGCTTCATCCGCCGGGGCCCCTCCAGAGCCGGCTGCTTCAGTGAGGCCGCCTCAGGCTCCGGGGCAGTTCCGTGACGGCGGAGGTAAGAGACCCCGAGCAGGGAGTTCCAGCTCTGCGGAAACGCGGGCTCCGTTCTGGGCGCTGGGGGTGGGACCTCTCTGTCCCGAGGCCTTCCTGGAGGGAGGGGGGCGCCGGGGCACGAGCCACCAGGAGCGCAGGGCCCCGTCGGGGTTCGTGGAGGGGCGGCCCGGCCTGGGGCCCTGCCCACTGTGACCGCAGCCCAGGCCCTTTTCTGGAATCCTACACAAAAATGTTAGAAAGATACACAGTCTATAGTAAATATTCACAAATGAGTCTTCCTGTTGTGCTTACTATCCTATTAAAGGTGTAAAATCCATAAACACTTTAAGTTCTAAGTTAAATATGAATTTTTACCTTTCTAATTATGTCTCTGTTCTTCACAATTGTCCTTCATGAATCAGAGACTGTGACATCACTAGTTTAAAATGAGCTTGTTAAAAAAATAAAACTCAGGCCCATCGGACCTACTGAATCACAATCTGCATTTTACAGTCTCTCCAGTGTACTTGTATACCCATGAATAGTTGAAAGGTACATTTCTACCACGGCATGTCTTCTCTGTCTGAGAAATACACACATTTTATCCAGTTTGATATAAATAAAACACTCAAAAATGCATTTGCCTGGTTTGAAACCATCATTTTGTCATTTCTTTTCCAGATAAGTATAGTCTCTATACTGGTTTTGTGGATCACATGCCATACTCTTTTTTTGTAGTTAGAAATAAGGTAGAAAAAGTTACTTTGTAAATATTTATATATATATATTTATTTATATAAACGTTTTATATATATATAACGTTACAGGAAAGATTAGGAGTTTGTGGGTATAATTTATCTTATTCTTTTAAAATTGCAGCCTCCCTTTTAATACACTTTCTAACTTCTTGGGATGTTTCTAAATGAACTGTGTACTATATGCTTCTGTTACAGTCCATACAATATTTTATTGTCTTATTTTCTGTAACACTTTTCCATGGATTCTTTGGGCGTAAGATATATTAAAAGGGAGACTGCGATTCTGTGACTTGCCTGGTGATGCAGTGGTTAAGAATTTGCCTGTCAATGCAGGGGACACGGGATTGAACCCTGGTCCGGGAAGATCCCACGTGCCACGGAGCAACTAAGCCAGTGGGACGAGGGGTCCTGAGTCCTAGATCCAGGCTCAGCCTTCCCTTAGAGCTCCCCAGAGAGCTGAGGGCGGCCCCGAGGGCAAGCTGATGGCCTTCAGCGTATCTTCTCTTCAGTCAAGAGAACCCATCGCTTGGTGCTTTTCTCCTTTCTTTTCAGCTAAGGTTCATTCTCCCCTCCCTTGTCACACTTTCCAACTTCTCATCCTGAACTCACTGGTTTCTTGGCTAGATCACCTCCACCAGCTTTCCAGTCAGCTACCTCAATTCGGTAAATAGCAGCAAGGAGGGTCCTGCTACAGGTTTGTGGCTTGTCTCACAAAGCCAGGGTCAGGCAAAATATTCTACTTGAATTCAGTTGTTCAGGTTGCCAAAAAGGCTTACACTACTGGTACTTCTTGAACGGATCCCGAAAATGGGTGTCAGATCATTTCTGTCATTTCCAGTGCCTGGGGTAGGAGATAAGGTAAATGCAGATTAAGCACCTGGGACGTTCTTAACATCTGGAGAAAGAGTATTCCTTTTGTGTCAGGAGATACCGTTATAGAGATAAATACTATTCAATTTCATAGAGCATTTTGATACAAGATAGACTTTCTGGAGAGTTAACTGTTAAGCCAGCAGATAAGAGAGTTTTGAGTACTCATGGGTGAACAGTCATTGGATAGAGCAGTGGCTCTTAAGTGAGGCTGATTTTACCCTCACCCTTCCCCCAGGATGTTTGACAATGGCTGGAGACATTTTTGTTTGTCACATCTGGAGAAGGGGTGCTGCAGGCATCTAATGGGTAGAGGCCAGGATGCTACTACATATCATACAAGGCACAGGACAGCCCTCCCCACCACCCAAAAACAATGAGCTGGCCCAAAATGTCAATAGTGTGCTATGGAGAAACCTTGGATAGAGGCTGAGGACTGAAGAGAGGCTGAGGTTGTCCGATGTACTCTCACGTCAGGTAGTCAGTCACATTTGCCAGACTGTTGTGTGGCCCTGCCCCTTTCCCAGAATCTGTAGCACGCACATTGATGCCAATGCTTGTCATGTCCTTTGGGTGTGAAACCCTTGGGGGCTCCTGAAAGTCCTAAACACAGGAAGGAGTGATTTAGGAGGGTGACGTGGGAGCCCTAAAGTTCTCTTCCTAAAGAGAACTTTAGGAAGAACAAAATTGTCCTCATGTGTTTGGGAAATGTGCCAGATGGAAAAGAGAGGAGGTGTGCCCTGGGGTGTACCATTCCAGAAGGCAGACTGAGACTGATGCGTGCCAGGGAGTCAGATTCTGAATTTGGTATAGACTGCTGTAGCAACTAGCAATGCCTAGATCTGTCTAGAGACTGCTGGGTTGTCTGTCACTGCAATGTTCCTGTATAGGCTGATGCCCACTGATTGGTGATATGATAGAGGGGGGCTGATATAAAGGATGCTCTAAGATATTGTGAATCTACACTATTTTACAATTCTTACCCAGGACTCGGAGCTCCTCGTTCGTGAGCTGCAGAGTTCCTTGGATGTCTGCTCTGACATGTTTCATCCTTTGACATGTACCACTCATTTTTCAGGTACAAAACAAAGAATAGTTTTGCACAAAGCCCAAAGGGATATACTGAAAGAGTTATCGGAAAAGAATAATACATAGGTATGTATTTGCATTGCCTTTCTCCAAATATTTGCGACAGGTTAGCTGGTTAGTGGCTGCTTTCTCGTGCTCCAGCCCTTATAATGTGATCACCTCAGAATATCACAGGGATTGGAGCCTGTCTGTCTCTGCCCATGGCCCCTAGTTTCTTCTTGTCATTGCTTTCGATACTTTGTAAGGCTCTTCTCTTTTCCTCCTGCTCACAGCAGACATTGAGTAACTTGTAGTTGTTACTGAGATACATATTTCACAGTATAGTCCTTTAGAAATGAGAAAGGTTTACTTATTGTGGAAAACAGTGTCGGCTCCTGGGAGTGTTAGTGTCACTTGGTAATGTTTTTCCTAGGGCTGCCATGGTAACTGTCGTTGCCTGCTGACTCCCTAAGGTTTGAAAAGAATACTTCCTTGGATCTCAGGTGATATTGGTACATTCCTTCATTCATTTATTCATTCAGGAAATATTTTCTGAGCACCATGTATGTGCCAGGTACTTTTAACATGGACAGTGAATGAAAGAGACAAAATTCCTACCCTAGTGAACTGTACATTCTGACTTAATTGGCTTGGGCGAGGCCTGGCCATTGGTAGCTTTTAAAACCCCTCCAGCTGGGTTTCAGAACCACAGGTATAAATGAAGCACTTTAGGAATTGCAAAGGCATTGCAGAAATCAAAAGTGGCTATTGGTATGCCTTCACTATTCCTGCATTTTTCTGCCTGCATCAGGACTGTTGTGCAAGTGCTTATCATTTTCTTTTAAGCCCTTTTTGTTGTTTGTCTGGACCTGTTATCCCTCTTTCTAACCTAACACCCTACCTCCTTGTCTTTCAACCTCCAGTCCATCATCTCTTTGGGATTTATCATAAACTTGGTGGGAAGCCATTTCAGGGTATAAACAGAGAAGTGGTGTTAGCAGAGATGCCTTTTTCATACACCATGCAGGCTATTGTAAGAGAATGGCTAGGAGGGGACAGGTGTAGATTTGGGGAGACTCATTAGGAGACTGGCTTTGTGCACAGTGGTTGCCTTGGAGATGGAGTAAAGCAGGCAGGTTAGAGTCCTATTTGGAAGGTTAGTGATGGCTTAGAGGTGAATAGGAGTTAGTGATGAATTGGATGTGGGGAATGTGGTTAAGGATGTGTAACTGAGTAAATGGAGGTGCTACTTACTGAAATGGGAAAAATTTTCTGCCCACATATTGGCCTGATAAACACCTTCTCACCCTTTAGACCTTGAATCAGAGTTTACTTCTTGTTTAAGTATATTTTATTTTATTTCATTTTTATTTGGGCTGTGGTGCCAGCTTGCAGGATCTTAGTTCCCCAACCAGGGATTGAACCCAGGCCCGTGAATTGGAGGCACGGGGTCCTAACCACTGGACCACTGGGGAATTACAAGCAGATATTTTTTCTTTCTTTTTTAAATATAAGTTTAAATTAATTGCTTAATTAATTTATTTATTTATTGTTGGTTGCCGTGTGTCTTCATTGCCATGCATGAGCTTTCTGTAGTTGCGGCAATTAGGGGATACTCTCCATTGAGGTTCACGGGTCTCTCACTCCAGTGGCTTCTCTTGTTGCGGAGCACGGGCTCTATTCACGCAGGCTTCAGTAGTTGTGGTGCGTGGGCTCAGTAATCGTGGCTCACGGGCTTACTTGCTCTGCGGCATGTGGGATCTTCCCGTACCAGGGAGCAAACCTGTGTCCCCTGCCTTGGCAGGCGGATTCTTTTTTTGTTTTGGGGTTTTGTCATTTAAATTAGATGTTTATTCATATACTAATTTACATCACAAAAGAAATTTCTCATTTTATAAGCCATTATTGTGTCATTAAAATTAGAAAGTGTGACTCTTTAACTATGTTTCTGGAATGAATATTTCAACTATTTCTCAAGTCTGATTTAAGAATTTTATTTATTATTTTAGTCCAAAACAGAAAAGCTAGTTGTTGAGCTGATATATGATAATATTAGTAGCTTACAACTAGAGTCAATAAATCATTCTTCACATTAATAAATTATGTTTTGCATTCCTTTTTTATTTTCAACTGTTTTTATTTTAAAAAACATCTTTATTGGAGTATAACTGTTTTACAATAGTGTGTTAGTTTTTCCTTTACAACAAAGTGAATCAATTATACATATACATATGTTCCCATATCTCTTCCCTCTTGCATCACCCTCTCTCCCACCCTCCCTATCTCACCCCTCTAGGTGGTCACAAAGCACAGAAGTGATCTCCCTGTGCTATGTGGCAGCTTTCCACTAGCTATCTAATTTACATTTGATAGTGTATATATGTCCCTGCCACTCTCTCACTTCGTCACAGCTTACCCTTCCCCCTCCCCATATCCTCAAGTCCATGCTCTAGTAAGTCTGTGTTTTCTTCACGTCCTACCACTAATCTCTTCATGACATGTTTTTTCCTTAGAGTCCATATATATGTGTTAGCATACGGTATTTGTTTTTCTCCTTCTGACTCACTTCACTCTGTATGACAGACTCCAGGTCCATCCACCTCATTATAAATAACTCAGTTTCATTTCTTTTTATGGCTGAGTAATATTCCATTGTATATATGTGCCACATCTTTTTTATCCATTCTTCTGTTGATGGACACTTAGGTTGCTTCCATGTCCTGGCTATTGTAAATAGAGCTACAATGAACATCTTGGTACATGACTCTTTTTGAATTATGGTTTTCTCAGGGTATATGCCCAGTAGTGGGATTGCTGGGTCGTATGGTAGTTCTATTTGTAGTTTTTTAAGGAACCTCCATACTGTTCTCCATAGAGGTTGTATCAATTTACATTCCCACCAGCAGTGCAAGAGGGTTCCCTTTTCTCCACACCTTCTCCAGCATTTATTGTTTCTAGAGTTTTTGACGATGGCCAATCTGACCGGTGTGAGATGATATCTCATTGTAGTTTTGATTTGCATTTCTCTAATGATTAATGATGTTGAGCATTCTTTCATGTGTTTGTTGGCAATTTGTATATCTTCTTTGGAGAAATGTCTATTTAGTTCTTCTACCCATTTTTGGATTGGGTTGTTTGTTTTTTTGTTATTGAGCTGCCTGAGTTGCTTATAAATTTTGGATATTAATCCTTTGTCAGTAGCTTCATTTGCAAATATTTTCTCCCATTCTGAGGGTTGTCTTTTGGTCTTGTTTATGGTATCCTTTGCTGTGCAAAAGCTTTTAAGTTTCATTAGGTCCCATTTTTTTTATTTTTGTTTTTATTTCCATTTCTCTAGGAGATGGGTCAAAAAGGATCTTGCTGTGATTTTTGTCATAGAGTGTTCTGCCTATGTTTTCCTCTAAGAGTTTGATAGTGTCTGGCCTTACATTTAGGTCTTTAACCCATTTTGAGTTTATTTTTGTGTGTGGTGTTAGGGAGTGTTCTAATTTCATACTTTTACATGTAGCTGTCCAGTTTTCCCAGCACCACTTTTTGAAGAGGCTGTCTTTTCTCCACTGTGTTTCCTTCCCTCCTTTATCAAAGATAAGGTGACCATATGTGTGTGGGTTTATCTCTGGGCTTTCTATCCTGTTCCATTGATCTATATTTCTGTTTTTGTGCCAGTACCATACTGTCTTGATTACTGTAGCTTTGTAGTATAGTCTGAAGTCAGGGAGCCTGATTCCTCCAGCTCCATTTTTCGTTCTCAAGATTGCTTTGGCTACTCGGGGTCTGTTGTGTTTCCATACAAATTGTGAATTTTTTTGTTCTAGTTCTGTAAAAAATGCCAGTGATAATTTGATAGGGATAGCATTGAATCTGTAGATTGCTTTGGGTCATAGAGTCATTTTCACAACGTTGATTCTTCCAGTCCAAGAACATGGTATATCTCTCCACCTATTTGTATCATCTTTAATGTCTTTCATCAGTGTCTTATAGTTTTCTGCGTACAAGAGTTTTGTCTCCTTAGGTAGGTTTATTCCTAGATATTTTATTCTTTTTGTTGCAATGGTAAATGGGAGTGTTTTCTTAATTTCACTCTCAGATTTTTCATCATTAGTGTATAAGGATGCCAGAGATTTCTGTGCATTAATTTTGTATCCTGAAACTTTACCAAATTCATTGATTAGCTCTAGTAGTTTTCTGGTAGCATCCTTAGGATTCTCTATGTATAGTATCATGTCATCTGCAAACAGTGACAGCTTTACTTCTTCTTTTCCTATTTGGATTCCTTGTATTTCTTTTTCTTCTCTGATTGCTGCGGCTAGAACTTCCAAAACTAGGTTGAATAATAGTGGTGAGAGTGGGCAACCTTGTCTTGTTCCTGATCTTAGTGAAAATGGTTTCAGTTTTTCACCATTTAGAACGATGCTAGCTGTGGGTTTGTCATATATGGCCTTTATTATGTTGAGGAAAGTTCCCTGTATGCCTACTTTCTGCAGGGTTTTTATCATAAATGAGTGTTGAATTTTGTCAATAGCTTTCTCTGCATCTATTGAGATGATCTTATGGTTTTTCTCTTTCAGTTTGTTGATATGGTGTATCACGTTGATTGATTTGCGTATATTGAAGAATCCTTGCATTCCTGGAATAAACCCCACTTGATCATGGTGTATGATCCTTTTAATGTGCTGTTGGATTCTGTTTGCTAATATTTTGTGGAGGATTTTTGCATCTATGTTCATCAGTGATATTGGCCTGTAGTTTTCTTTCTTTGTGACGTCTTTGTCTGGTTTTGGTATCAGGGTGATGGTGGCCTCATAGAATGAGTTTGGGAGTGTTCCTCCCTCTGCTATCTTTTGGAAGAGTTTGAGAAGGATAGCTGTTAGCTCTTCTCTAAATGTTTGATAGAATTCGCCTGTGAAGCCATCTGGTCCTGGGCTTTTGTTTGTTGGAAGATTTTTAATCACAGTTTCAATTTCAGTGCTTGTGATTGGTCTGTTCATATTTTCTCTTTCTTCCTGGTTCAGTCTCGGCAGGTTGTGCATTTCTAAGAATTTGTCCATTTCTTCCAGGTTGTCCATTTTATTGCCATACAGTTGCTTGTAGTAATCTCTAATAATCTTTTGTATTTCTGCAGTGTCAGTTGTTACTTCTCCTTTTTCATTTCTAATTCTATTGATTTGAGCCTTCTCCCTTTTTTTCTTGAAGAGTCTGGCTAATGGTTTATCAATTTTATTTATCTTCTCAAAGAACCAGCTTTTAGTTTTATTGATCTTTGCTATTGTTTCCTTCATTTCTTTTTCATTTATTTCTGATCTGATCTTTATGATTTCTTTCCTTCTGCTAAATTTGGGGGTTTTTTGTTCTTCCTTCTCTAATTGATTTAGGTGCAAAGTTAGGTTGTTTATTCGAGATGTTTCCTGTTTCTTAAGGCATGATTCTATTGCTATAAACTTGTCTCTTAGAACTGCTTTTGCTGTATCCCATCGGTTTTGGGTCGTCGTGTCTCCATTGTCATTTGTTTCTAAGTATTTTTTGATTTCCTATTTGATTTCGTCAGTGATCACTTCATTATTAAGTAGTGTATTGTTTAGCCTCCATGTGTTTGTATTTTTTACAGATCTTTCCCTGTAATTGATATCTAGTCTCATAGCGTTGCGGTCAGAAAAGATACTTGATACAATTTCAATTTTCTTATATTTGCCAAGGCTAGATTTGTGGCCCAATATATGATCGATCCTGGAGAATGTTCCATGAGCACTTGAGAAAAAATGTGTATTCTGTTGTTTTTGGATGGAATGTCTTATAAATATCAATTAAGTCCATCTTGTGTAATGTATCATTTAAAGCTTGTGTTTCCTTATTTATTTTCATTTTGGATGATCTGTCCATTGGTGACAGTGGGGTGTTAAAGTCCCCTACTATAATTGTGTTACTGTCGATTTCCCCTTTTAAGGCTGTTAGTATTTAGCTTATGTATTGAAATGCTCCTATGTTGGGTGCATAAATATTTACAATTGTTATATCTTCTTCATGGATTGATCCCTTGATCATTATGTAGTGTCCTTCTTTGTCTCTTGTAATAGTTTTTATTTTAAAGTCTATTTTGTCTGATATGAGAATTGCTACTCCAGCTTTCTTCTGATTTCCATTTGCATGGAATATCTTTTTCCATCCCCTTACTTTCAGTCTGTAAGTGTCCGTAGGTTTGAAGTGGGTCTCTTGTAGACAGCATATATATGAGTCTTGTTTTTGTATCCATTCAGCCAGTCTGTGTCTTTTGGTGGAAGCATTTAATCCATTTACATTTAAGGTAATTATCGATATGTATGTTCCTAGTACCATTTACTTAATTGTTTCGGGTTGTTCTTGTAGGTCTTTTCCTTCTCTTGTGTTTCTTGCTTAGAGAAGTTCCTTTAGCATTTGTTGTAAAGCTGGTTTGGTGGTGCTGAACTCTCTCAGCTTTTGCTTGTCTGTAAAGGTTTTAATTTCTCCATCAAATCTGAATGAGATCCTTGCTGGGTAGAGTAATCTTGGTTGTAGGATTTTTTCCTTCATCACTTTAAATATGTCCTGCCACTCCCTTCTGGCTTGTAGAGTTTCTGCTGAAAGATCAGATGTTAACCTTATGGGGATTCCCTTGTGTGTTATTTGTTGTTTTTCCCTTGCTGCTTTTAATATGTTTTCTTTGTATTTAATTTTTGACAGTTTGATTATTATGTGTCTTGGCGTGTTTCTCCTTGGTTTTATCTTGTATGGGACTCTCTGTGCTTCCTGGACTTGATTGACTATTTCCTTTCCTATATTAGGGAAGTTTTCAACTATAATCCTTCAAATATTTTCTTAGTCCGTTTCTTTTTCTCTTCTTCTTCTGGGACCCCTATAATTCGAATGTTGGTGCGTTTAGTGTTGTCCCAGAGGTCTCTGAGAATGTCCTCAGTTCTTTTCGTTCTTTTTTCTTTCTTCTGCTCTGCAGTAGTTATTTCCACTATTTTATCTTCCAGGTCACTTATCCGTCCTTCTGCCTCAGTTATTCTGCTACTGATCCCATCTAGAGTATTTTTCATTTCATTTATTGTGTTGCTCATTGTTACTTGCTTCCTCTTTATTTCTTCTAGGTCCTTGTTAACTGTTTCTTGCAAGTTGTCTATTCTATTTCCAAGATTTTGAATCATCTTCACCATCATTATTCTGAATTCTTTTTCAGGTAGACTGGCTATTACCTCTTCATTTGTTAGGTCTGGTGTGTTTTTATCTTGCTCCTTCATCTGCTGTGTGTTTTTCTGTCTTCTCATTTTGCTTATCTTAATGTATTTGGGGTCTCCTTTTTGCAGGCTGCAGGTTCGTAGTTCCCTCTGTCTTTGGTGGCTGTCCCCAGTGGCTGAGGTTGGTTCAGTGGGTTGAGTAGGTTTCCTGGTTGGGGGGACTAGTGCCTCTGTGGATGAGGCTGGATCCCGTCTCCCTGGTGTGCAGGTCCACGTCCGGTGGCATGTATGGAGATGTTGGTAGCCTTATTATGATTTTAGGCAGCCTCTCTGCTAATGGATGGGGCTGTAGACCTGTCTTCCTCTTTGTTGGGCATAGGGTGTCCAGCACTGTTAGTTGCTGGTCCTTGAGTGAAGCTGGGTCTTGGTGTTAAGATGAAGATCTCTGGGAGATTTTTGCCATTTGATATTACGTGGAGCTGGGAGGTCTCTTGTGGACCAGTGTCCTGAGGTTGGTTCTCCCACCTCAGAGACACAACCTTGACACCTGACTGGAGTGCCAAGAGCCTTTAATCCACAAGGCTCAAAATAAAAGGGATAAAAAATAGAAAGGAAAGAAAAGAAGGAAGGAAGGAAGGAGGATGGGAGGGAAGGAAGGCAGGAAGAAAGGAAGGGAGGGAGGAAGAAAGGAAGGGAGGAAGGAAGAAAGGAAGGAAGGGAGGAAGGAAGGGAGGAAAGAAGGAAGGAAGGAGGGAAGGAGGAAAGAAAGGAAGCAAGAAAGGAAGAAAGAAAGAGAGAAGACAAAATAAAGTAGGATAAATATAGTTATTAAAATAAAATTAATTATTAAGAAGAACAATTTCTATTAAAGAAAAAAATAAAACCAAACAAAACAAAAAAAAAACCCGGGTCGGTCTAACCCTAGGACAGATGGTGAAAACAAAGCTATACAGACAAAATCTCACACAGCAGCACACACATACACACTCACAAAAAGAAAAAAGGGGAAAATAATAGTGTATCTTGCTCCCAAAGTCCTCCTCCTCAACTTGTGATATTTTGCTGTCTATTCAGGTTTTCCACAGATGCAGGGCACTTCAAGTTGACTGTGGAGCTTTAATCCTCTGCTTCTGAGGCTGCTGGGAGAGACCTCCCCTCTCTTCTGTGTTCGCACAGCTCCTGGGGTTCAGCTTTGGACTTGGCCCCGCCTCTGCGTGTAGGTCGTCTGAGGGCGTCTGCCCTTCGCTCAGACAGGACGGGGTTAAAGAAGCAGCTGATTCGGGGGCTCTGGCACAGGCCACGGGGGAGGGAGGAGCACGGATGAGGGGCGAGCCTGCGACATCAGAGGCCGTCGTGACGCTGCACTTGCCCGAGGTGCACCGTGCGTTTTCCCTGGGAAGCTGTCCCTGGATCCCGGGACCCCGGCAGTGGTGGGCTGCACACCTCCCGGGAGGGGCGGTGTGAAGAGTGACCTGTGCTCGCACACGGGCCTCTTGGTGGTGGCAGTAGCAACCCTAGCGTCCCACACCCGTCTCTGTTTTCCGTGCCGACAGCCGCAGCTCGCGCCCGTTTCTGGAACTCCTTTACACGGTGCCCGTAATCCCCTCTCCTCGCACCCCAGGAAGTGAAGAGGCAAGAAAAAGTCTCTTTCATGAAGGATTTATCTGTAGTATGCAATGCTATAGATAAATCCTTCATGAAAGAGACTTTTTCTTGAAGGGTCCATCGATGTAGCACACTTCATTGTTGTCTTATTTTAAGAAATTGCCTCAGCTACCCCAGCCTTAGCAGCCACCACCCAGATCAGTTAGCAGCCATGGACATAGAGGCAAGACCCTCCACCAGGAAAAAGATTGTGACTCACTGAAGGCTCAGATGATGGTTAGCATTTTTTAGCAATAAAATATTTTCAATTAAAAAAAAGTCTCTTGTCTCTTCAGTAGCTCCGCGCCCGTTTCTGGAGCTCCTTTAAGCGGCGCACTTAAAGCCCTCTCCTCGTGCAGCAGGAGGCAAAGAGGGAAGAAAAGGTCTCTTGCCTCTTACGCAGCTCCAGACTTCAACTGGACTCCCTCCCGGCCAGCTGTGGTGCACTAACCCCTTCAGGCTGTTTTCACTCTGCCAACTCCAGACCTTTCCCTGGGATCCCACTGAAGCCTGAGGCTCAGCTCCCAGCCCCACCCACCCCGGGGGGTGAGCAAACAAGCCTCTCAGGCTGCTGAGTGCTGACCGGCACTGATCCTCTGTGTGAATCTCTCCGCTTTGCCCTCCGCACCCTGTTGCTGCGCTCTCCTCCGCAGCTCCGAAGTTTCCCTCTCTGCCACCTGCAGTCTCCGCCCGCGAAGGGGCTTCTAGTGTGTGGAAACCTTTCCTCCTTCACGGCTCCCTCCCACTGGTGCAGGTCCCGTCCCTATTCTTTTGTCTCTGTTTATTCCTTTTTCTTTTGACCTACTCAGGTACGTGTGGAGTTTCTTGCCTTTTGGGAGGTCTCAGGTTTTCTGCCAGAGTTCGGTGCGTGTTCTATAGGAGAAATTCCACGTGTAGATGTATTTCTGATGTATCTGTGAGGAGGAAAGTGATCCCCGCGTCCTACTTTTCTGCCATGTTCTCGCTCCCCTGAAGACACTCTTCTAAATCAAAACCAGTTCTCTTAACTTGCTGTTTCCTTCTTGGGTCACATTATGAACTCTTTCCGTGGCCACAGGGCATGTGTACTTTTAATTTCAGGGACTGCTGATATTCCAGGATGTGGCCATCGATTTCTCTCAAGAGGAGTGAGAAAGCCTGGGCCATGATCAGGGAGAATTGTACAGGGATGTGATATGAGAGAAGTATAGGAGGTGAGGATACCTTCCTTCCAGAATTCCTTATCCAACCAGAGGGATTAGAGTCCTTCATTTGCAGAATGTCTCCTGAAATCTTCTGCTTCCTACAATAGGGTTTCAGATTGCAACGTTTCAGGACAGATTGGGAGTTTGTGGGTATAATTCATCTTCTTTTAAAATTGCAGCCTCCATTTTAATATACTTTGGAACTGCTTGGGATGTGTCTATATGAACTGAGTACTATTGCTTCTGTTAGAATCCTTACAATATTTTATTGTCTTTTTATCTGTAACAATTTTCCATGGATTCTTTGGGATTAAGGTATATTAGAAGAAAGACTGCGATTCTGGGACTTTCCTGGTGATGCAGTGGTTAACAATCTGCCTGCCAAGGCAGGGGACATGGGTTCGAGCCCTGGTCCGGGAAGAGCCCACATGCCGTGGAGCAGCTAAGCCCATACGCCACAGCTACTGGGCCTGCAGGCCACAACTACTGAAGCCCACACGCCTAGAGCCAGTGCTCCACAACAAGCGCAACAAGAGAATCCACCGCAAAGAGAAACCCGTGCACCACAACAAGGAGTAGCCCCCACTCGTTGCAACTAGAGAAAGGCTGCACATAGCAACAAAGACACAACGCAGACAAAAATTAATTAATTAATTAATTAATTTTAAAAAGTACTAAATCCTTCTATACAACTTCTCTGGGAAGAACAGAGAGATGGCGTGGGAGAGTGAGAAAGACAAGTATTTAGTGCACATCTCTCATGCAGGTGCTCTGCTGGCTCAGGTAGATTTATCCCCACTTTACAAAGGAGGAATTTCAGAGTGGTTTAGTAATTTTCCCAAAGCCAAACAGCTCTTCAGTGACAGAACCAAGTTATGAACCAAGTCTGTTACCTTCAAAGCCTAAGTCGTCATCACAACAAAACTCAACTAATATCTACATTTATCCAACTACATTGCAACCTGGGGAGTTCTTGGCACAATCCTGAATAAGGGTGAGAAAGAAAGAAACAGCATTGTTCCTACAGGCAACCGAAATTTTTGGAGCAGCTGCTAGATGCCTGGCCGTTTTGGGGGTTCAGCAGTGATCAAGACAGGAAGAGTCCTGCTTTCAGGAACCATGTAGTGGGGAGGAGAGATGGGTGCAACTTGGGTGAGGGATTTCACCTTGCTGGACCTCTGTTTGCCCATCTGGAAAATGGGATGGGTGTTCCTCATTTTCTGGGATTGTCCAGCCCTCACATTCTCTGATTCCATAAGAAGCATTTCTTTTCCTGTTTCTGTAAAATTCATTCAGGCCATGAGCTGTGATGAGTGTGGTTAGCTGCTCCCCAAATCACTCTGTTCCCACCCTTTTCCTGTGATCAGGTCTTTCCCGAAACATGACTCACAATCAGTCCAGTCACAGAACCTAAGCGGCACCTAGCAGAAAACTTCCAACCCTGGCTTCTCAGGAGCTCTGCGGCCTACCTGCCAGGTAAACTTAACTCACCTGGCACAAGGTGGCCATCCCTGGTTTCACATCAACATGATCACAGGCACAAACCTCCTTGTTTTTCCATTTTGTCTTTCAGTTACTTGTTGAAACAACTGCACAAATATGCCTAAGATACAAATTCAGGCATCTTCTGGTCCCAGTGCCTACTAATAAATAATTTTTTGCCACTTGAATGATATAGAACATTTTATCATTCTGCTACCCTTACTGTTTGTCATTTTTGTTGATATTTCTATTGAACGCATCTTGCAATATTTTAGCAATGGAACATTTATTTACGTTGTTCCAGACCCAGCCTTTAGTGGTAAAGCTTTCGTTGTTATATTTCTATTGGGTTTCCTATAAAAATTATTATCCTACTTAACTGGATTAAGTCAATTCTATAAGCGTTTATCTTAGGATATTTCTGTAATTAATACCTAGAGGGCAGGTGTACAAGGTGATTGGACTTCAGAACCTCTATTAGCACAATTAAGTATAAATATTACCTATATGTAAACCAAGGTACATGCCGAGTGAGACTCTCTGGCTCTTTTTCACTGTCTGCCCCTCAAGTCTGTGACAAACGGAATATTTCTTGCCATCTCAGTAAACAAAGGACGTCACAGTCATCAGCACTTGCAGCCCTCCAATGTGAGCTGGCGGGCCCTGAGGAACTCACGATATGCAAATACAGAATACTGGCCCCAGAGAGCTGAGGTGCATATCAAATGAAGGATTTCAGTGAGCCCAGACTCTGGCATCTTCCCATACAAAGAAAAGCGCTGCATTCCTCACCTTGGGAGAGCTGGTTTTCCTTAGTTAACAATCACCTTTGGATGTTCCCCATTACCAACGCCAGTCCCTTGCCCTGTCCCCTCCCCATGGTACTTTAGCTCAGGGAGGAAGGAGCGCAGAGGGGCTCTGCTGGCCTGCAAGCCTCGGGAGGAGTTTTCGGCCGCAGCCGGAACCTGCACCTCCCTTGCCCAGTTTCCTCTCAGGACGCTCAGGCCGAGCCCCTCCCCACGCCACCAAGGCCCTGTGAGCCAGGCCGAGGGCAGGGGCGAGAGGAGGGACCAACGTTTCCCGCGACCAGACGCTGGGGGCAGCTCTTTCTGCACAGCAGCGGCGGGTGGCAGCGAAACCCTGCCCCACAGAAACTGGTCTTGTGCGGCAGCCCGGGCAGGGGACCAGGCCGAGAGTTCGCGCCCACTTGACCGGCCTGGCGTCCTCAAGACGGTCATGACTTCATCCGCCAGGGCCCCTTCAGAACCGGCAGCCTCAGTGAGGTCGCACTCCCTGGAGGCTCCGGGGCAGTTACCTGACACCAGAGGGAAGAGACCCCGAGCAGGGAGTTCCAGCTCTGCGGAAACGCGGGCTCCGTTCTGGGCGTAGGGTTGGGGTCCCTCTGACCTGAGGCCTTCCGGGAGGGAGAGGGGCGCTCCGGGCAGGAGCAACCAGGACTGCAGGGCACCATCGAGGGTCCTGGAGGTGCGGACTGGCCTGGGGTCCCGCCTAATGTGGCAGAAGTTTTGCTCATGGCCATTTTGACTGGTGTGAGCTGGTAGGTTTTTGTAATTTGGATTTGCATGTTTTTAATAATTCCTAATGTTCAGCATTTTCCATACCTTTATCTTTTTTATTCAACATAAAAGGAAAAAAGTGGGAGTACAATATACCTCTTGAAATGGTCTTCTCGGAAGCTTGTCCTCTTTGGAATTTCTTGGTCGATTTTCGACCCCAGGATGTTTTTTTGAGGGGAGGTGTCATTTACAGGCCTGCAATGATTATGAATATTTAGGGACCATTAGCACTGGGTTTAAAGCTGCTGTTGTGGGAAACGGCCACAAGGCGGCAGCATTTCTCCATTCCTAAATGTGGTTACTAGGGCAGCAGAGTCTCTCTGGAAGTCATGTTCCTAGGTTGTAAATTAGAATGGAATGTGCCAGGAGAAAAACCCCATGAGTTTATGTCTCATTCCTTCTTGTTCGTTGTTTTAATTTTTTTTTACTCGGGGTAATGATTAGAATATGGTTTGTCCTAGGTGTACACAGTCTGGTTCATTTGTACATTATATATGTCTATTCATGTACAGAACCTCTTCCCATGTAAATTATTAGAGAGTGTTCCGTAGGCCTCCCTTGCTATATGGTCGTCCTTTTTGTTATATGTATTCAATAGGTATTTGTATACGTATGGTAACCCTAATCTTAATTTATCCATTCCCCCCACCTTTCCTTTTAGATGAGCATAGTTTGTTTTCTAAGTTGGTGCGTGTCTTTCTCTGTGGAAGTGTGATCATTTGTGTCAGTTGTTAGATAACACCTATAAGTGATATCATAGGATATATGTCTTTTGCTTTCCGACTTCCCTCATATTCTGGGAGTATCTCTAGGCTCATCTATGATGCCACAAAGAACAGTGTGTCATTGTTTTCCATGTCTAATATTCCACTGATTACATGGACCACATTTTCTTTATCCTTTCACCTGTTGATGCACATTTTGGTGGATTCCATGGCTTGGCTATTGTGAATATGGCTGAAGTGCCACTGTCACAGCCTGTGTCTTCTCGATTCTGGTCTTCTCAGGTGAGAGGCCCAACGGTGGGCCTGCTGGACCAAACGGTAGCTCAATGTTTACTTTTACATGCAGCTCCTTTCTGTTCTCACTATTGGCTCTTACCACTTTACATCTCCCCAGAAGCTAGAGGGTATACAGTTCTCGAAAACCGCCTCAGCACTTATTGTTCGTAGACTTTTAGCTGATGGTCAGTGGACTGGTGTGAGTTGAAACCATTTTGTATATTAGATTTGCAGGAGTCTAATAATTCCTAACGTTGAGACTTTATCCATTTTCCTTTTGTTAAGAAAAGAGTGGATAAAATTTACCTCTTCATACTATCTTCTTGAAAAAAATTGCCTGTTTTGAATTACTTGTCCATTCCCTAGCTCAGGATATTTGTGGAGGGCATGTATCCTTTACAGCCCTGAGTAGTTGTGAATGTTAAGTGACCATCAGCTGTGGGCTTAGAGCCCCTCTTGCTTGAAACGACCACAAGGCGGCAGCATTTCTACATTTCCCACTCTGGGTTTTTGGGCAACAAAGCCTCCCTGGAAATCATGTAAGTAGGCTGAAAATTAGAGTGGAATGCGCCAGGGCAAGTCCCCAAGAGCTTATGTGTCCTTACTTCCTGTTTGTTTTTTAAATTTAACTTTTATTTATTATCAGAGCCAATTTGATACAAATGTTGTGCTTGTTCTAGGTGTACAGAACCGGGTATAATACGTCTATGGATCCATCTATTCTTCTTTGGATCCTTTCCCATGTAGGTTATTACAGAGTGGTGAATAGACCTCACTTGGTATTCCATAGGTATTTTCTGATTATATATTTCATATGTATTAGTACATGTCTCTTAACCCCCATATCCTAATTCATAAATTCCTTACATCTTTCCATTTCATTAAACATAATTTGTTTTCTTAATCCATGCATGTCCTTCTCTTGGAAATAAGTTCATGGATATCAATTTTTAGGTAACATCTAGAAGCGGTGTCATAGGATATCTCCCCATATCCTAATGCATCCATTCCTTACACCTTTCCATTTCGTAAATAATTTTGTTTCCTTAACCCATGCGTGTCCTTCTCTTGGAAATAAGTTCATGGGTATCAATTTTTAGGTAACACCTAAAAGTGATGTCATAGGATATCTGTCTTTCTGTTTCGTTCTTCCTTCAAGTTGGCTGATGATCTTTAGGTCCTTCTATGGTGGTGCAAATGGCATTCTTTCATTCTTTTGCATGGTTGTGTACATGGACCACTTGATCTTTTCCCCCTGTTCTGTTGATGGACATTTTGGTTTCCTCGAAGTCTTGGCTATGGTAAATTCTGCTGCAGTGCAGTATTGCCAGCCTGTGTCTTTTTGATTCTGCTCTGCTTGGGGGATAGGCCCATCAAAGGGCCTACAAGATCACATGGTACCTCTATATTTATGTTTAAACGCACCTCCATTCTGTTCTCACTGCTGGCTCTTACCAGTTAACATCCCCCCAGCAGCTAGAGGGTACACAGTTCTCTAAAACTCCTTCGGCATTTTTTCTTTGTAAACTTTTTGCTGATGATCATTCTGAGGGCTGTGAGGTGAACATTTCTGTAGATTGGATTTTCATGGCTTTATTAATTCCTGATGTTGAGCATTTTTCCATGCCATTATTATTAAAATTAATTAATTAATTTATTGATTGATTTTTGGCTGTGTTGGGTCTTCGTTTCTGTGCGAGGGCTTTCTCTAGTTGTGGCAAGCGGGGGCCACTGTTCATCGTGGTGCGCGGGCCTCTCACTATCGCGACCTCTCTTGTTGCAGAGCACAGGCTCCAGACGCGCAGACTCAGTAGTTGTGGCTCATGGTCCTAGCTGCTCCGCGGCATGTGGGATCTTCCCAGACCAGGACTCGAACCCGTGTCCCCTATATTAGCAGGCAAATTCTCCACCACTGTGCCACCAGGGAAGCCCTCCTTGCCATTTTTTTTATAAAAAAGAAAAAAAAAGACAAATTGTTTGTAAAATATGCCTGTTGAAATTGTCTTCTTGAAATGTTGACGTCTTTTCAATTTTCTGATCGATTGACGACCCCAGGATTTTTTTGAGGGCAGGTGTCATTTATAGGCCTGCAATGATTGTGAATATTAAGTGCCAAGTAGCGCAGGGTTTAATGCTGCTGTTGTGTGAAACGGCCACAAGGCGGCAGCATTTCTCCTCACCAAATCTGGCTTCCAGGGCAACATAGCCATAATGGAAGTTATGCTGTAGGTTGTAAATTAGAATGGAATGTGACAGGAAAATCCCCCATGAGTTTATGTCTCATTACTTCTTGTTTGTTTTTTCAATTTTATTTTTTATCACAGCAAATTTGATTATAATGTTTTGTTGGTTCTAGGTGTGCAAGATTTGGTTCTGTAAACACACATACATATATCTATTGTTCTTCTGATCCTTTTCCCATGAAGGTTATGACACAATGCTGAGTTGTGTTCTCTTGGTATGCCGTAGGTCTTGGGTGATTATATATTTCACACGTGTTTGTATATCTCTGTTTACCCCAATGTCGTGATGTTTCCAATCCTCACACCTTTCCATCTGGTGAACCATAAGTTTGTTTAATGAATCTGTGATTGCCTTTCTCTGTGGAAATATCTTCATTGGTACCAATTTTTAGGTAACACCTATAAGTGATATCATACCATATGTATCTTTCACTTTCTCACTTACTACCAGTTGCGTGATTACCTCTAGGTGCAGCATCTAGGGTGCTGCAAATGGCATTGTTTCATTTTTTTGCCTTGGCTAATATTCCATCTCTACTCGAACCAGTTCTTCTTTATCCACTCATGTGTTCATGATCTTTTCGCTTGCTTCCATGTCTTGGCTATTGTAATACTCCTGCAGTGGAGATCTGCCTGCCTGTGTCTTTCCAATTTGGTCTTTTTAGGTTATAGACCCTGAGGTGGGCCTGCTGGATCATAGAGTAGCTCAATGTTTACCCTTTAAAGGCACCTCCGTTGTGTTCCCATCAGGGGCTCTCACCAGGTTACGTGCCACTTCAAATTAGGGTGTGCATTGCTCCACAACCCCTTCAGCATTGATTATTTGTAGTTTCTTGCTGATGGTTATTCTGAGTGGTGTGAGCTGATACCTGTTTCTGGATGGATTTGCATATGTCTCATAATCCCATGAAATTGAGCTTTCAGGAATGTCCTTTTATTTTTCAAACTGTGAGTACAGCTTACTTCTTCAAATGGGTTTCTTGAAGTATGTGCCACATTTTGAAACTTTTTGGCCTTTACCTTCATCCAGTCATTTTGAGGGCAGGTTTCCTTTACAGCCCTGCAGTCCTTGTTCATACGAAGTGAACATTAGCACAGATTTCAAAGCTGTTGTTGCAGGTAACGGCCAGGGGGCAGCAGCATTTCTACGTCCCCCAATCTGGTACCAAGTGAAACAGACCTTCCTGCCAGTGATGTTCCTCAGTTATAAATTAGAGTGGAGTGTGCCCCGATAAACACCCCAAAAGCTTATGTCTTCTTACTTATGTTTTTTTACATCTAATTTATATTTTTATTGGAGTATTATTCCACTGTGTGTATGGACCACTTCTTCTTTGTGCATTCCTCTGTTGATGGACATGTTCGTTGCTTCTAAGTTTTGACTGTGCTAAATGTTGCTGGAGTGCATGATTGCCAGCCTGTGACTTGTGGATTCTCGTTTTCTCAGGTGATAGTCCCAGCAGTGGGTATGCTTGATTGACTGGCAGCTCAATGTTTTACCTTTTCAAAGCACCTCCATTGTGTTTTCATTAGTGACTCTTACCACGTCCCACTTAGCACTGAGGGTACTCGTTTCTCCACAGCCCCTTCAGCATTCATTGTTGGCAGAATTCTTGCTCATGGCCATTTTGACTGGTGTGAGCTGGTAGGTTTTTGTAATTTGGATTTGCATGTTTTTAATAATTCCTAATGTTCAGCATTTTCCATACCTTTATCTTTTTTATTCAACATAAAAGGAAAAAAGTGGGAGTACAATATACCTCTTGAAATGGTCTTCTCGGAAGCTTGTCCTCTTTGGAATTTCTTGGTCGATTTTCGACCCCAGGATTTTTTTTTGAGGGGAGGTGTCATTTACAGGCCTGCAATGATTATGAATATTTAGGGACCATTAGCACTGGGTTTAAAGCTGCTGTTGTGGGAAACGGCCACAAGGCGGCAGCATTTCTCCATTCCTAAATGTGGTTACTAGGGCAGCAGAGTCTCTCTGGAAGTCATGTTCCTAGGTTGTAAATTAGAATGGAATGTGCCAGGAGAAAAACCCCATGAGTTTATGTCTCATTCCTTCTTGTTCGTTGTTTTAATTTTTTTTAAATCGGGGTAATGATTAGAATATGGTTTGTCCTAGGTGTACACAGTCTGGTTCATTTGTACATTATATATGTCTATTCATGTACAGAACCTCTTCCCATGTAAATTATTAGAGAGTGTTCCGTAGGCCTCCCTTGCTATATGGTCGTCCTTTTTGTTATATGTATTCAATAGGTATTTGTATACGTATGGTAACCCTAATCTTAATTTATCCATTCCCCCCACCTTTCCTTTTAGATGAGCATAGTTTGTTTTCTAAGTTGGTGTGTGTCTTTCTCTGTGGAAGTGTGATCATTTGTGTCAGTTGTTAGATAACACCTATAAGTGATATCATAGGATATATGTCTTTTGCTTTCCGACTTCCCTCATATTCTGGGAGTATCTCTAGGCTCATCTATGATGCCACAAAGAACAGCGTGTCATTGTTTTCCATGTCTAATATTCCACTGATTACATGGACCACATTTTCTTTATCCTTTCACCTGTTGATGCACATTTTGGTGGATTCCATGGCTTGGCTATTGTGAATATGGCTGAAGTGCCACTGTCACAGCCTGTGTCTTCTCGATTCTGGTCTTCTCAGGTGAGAGGCCCAACGGTGGGCCTGCTGGACCAAACGGTAGCTCAATGTTTACTTTTACATGCAGCTCCTTTCTGTTCTCACTATTGGCTCTTACCACTTTACATCTCACCAGAAGCTAGAGGGTATACAGTTCTCTAAAACCGCTTCAGCACTTATTGTTCGTAGACTTTTAGCTGATGGTCAGTGGACTGGTGTGAGTTGAAACCATTTTGTATATTAGATTTGCAGGAGTCTAATAATTCCTAACGTTGAGACTTTATCCATTTTCCTTTTGTTAAGAAAAGAGTGGATAAAATTTACCTCTTCATACTATCTTCTTGAAAAAAATTGCCTGTTTTGAATTACTTGTCCATTCCCTAGCTCAGGATATTTGTGGAGGGCAGGTATCCTTTACAGCCCTGAGTCGTTGTGAATGTTAAGTGACCATCAGCTGTGGGCTTAGAGCCCCGCTTGCTTGAAACGACCACAAGGCGGCAGCATTTCTACATTTCCGACTCTGGGTTTTTGGGCAACAAAGCCTCCCTGGAAATCATGTAAGTAGGCTGAAAATTAGAGTGGAATGCGCCAGGGCAAGTCCCCAAGAGCTTATGTGTCCTTACTTCCTGTTTGTTTTTTAAATTTAACTTTTATTTATTATCAGAGCCAATTTGATACAAATGTTGTGCTTGTTCTAGGTGTACAGAACCGGGTATAATACGTCTATGGATCCATCTATTCTTCTTTGGATCCTTTCCCATGTAGGTTATTACAGAGTGGTGAATAGACCTCACTTGGTATTCCATAGGTATTTTGTGATTATATATTTCATATGTATTAGTACATGTCTCTTAACCCCCATATCCTAATTCATAAATTCCTTACATCTTTCCATTTCATTAAACATAATTTGTTTTGTTAATCCATGCATGTCCTTCTCTTGGAAATAAGTTCATGGATATCAATTTTTAGGTAACATCTAGAAGCGATGTCATAGGATATCTCCCCATATCCTAATGCATCTATTCCTTACACCTTTCCATTTCGTAAATAATTTTGTTTCCTTAACCCATGCGTGTCCTTCTCTTGGAAATAAGTTCATGGGTATCAATTTTTAGGTAACACCTAAAAGTGATGTCATAGGATATCTGTCTTTCTGTTTCGTTCTTCCTTCAAGTTGGCTGATGATCTTTAGGTCCTTCTATGGTGGTGCAAATGGCATTCTTTCATTCTTTTGCATGGTTGTGTACATGGACCACTTGATCTTTTCCCCCTGTTCTGTTGATGGACATTTTGGTTTCCTCGAAGTCTTGGCTATGGTAAATTCTGCTGCAGTGCAGTATTGCCAGCCTGTGTCTTTTTGATTCTGCTCTGCTTGGGGGATAGGCCCATCAAAGGGCCTACAAGATCACATGGTACCTCTATATTTATGTTTAAACGCACCTCCATTCTGTTCTCACTGCTGGCTCTTACCAGTTAACATCCCCCCAGCAGCTAGAGGGTACACAGTTCTCTGAAACTCCTTCGGCATTTTTTCTTTGTAAACTTTTTGCTGATGATCATTCTGAGGGCTGTGAGGTGAACATTTCTGTAGATTGGATTTTCATGGCTTTATTAATTCCTGATGTTGAGCATTTTTCCATGCCATTATTATTAAAATTAATTAATTAATTTATTGATTGATTTTTGGCTGTGTTGGGTCTTCGTTTCTGTGCGAGGGCTTTCTCTAGTTGTGGTAAGCGGGGGCCACTGTTCATCGTGGTGCGTGGGCCTCTCACTATCGCGACCTCTCTTGTTGCAGAGCACAGGCTCCAGACGCGCAGACTCAGTAGTTGTGGCTCATGGTCCTAGCTGCTCCGCGGCATGTGGGATCTTCCCAGACCAGGACTCGAACCCGTGTCCCCTATATTAGCAGGCAAATTCTCCACCACTGTGCCACCAGGGAAGCCCTCCTTGCCATTTTTTTTATAAAAAAGAAAAAAAAAGACAAATTGTTTGTAAAATATGCCTGTTGAAATTGTCTTCTTGAAATGTTGACGTCTTTTCAATTTTCTGATCGATTGACGACCCCAGGATTTTTTTGAGGGCAGGTGTCATTTATAGGCCTGCAATGATTGTGAATATTAAGTGCCAAGTAGCGCAGGGTTTAATGCTGCTGTTGTGTGAAACGGCCACAAGGCGGCAGCATTTCTCCTCACCAAATCTGGCTTCCAGGGCAACATAGCCATAATGGAAGTTATGCTGTAGGTTGTAAATTAGAATGGAATGTGACAGGAAAATCCCCCATGAGTTTATGTCTCATTACTTCTTGTTTGTTTTTTCAATTTTATTTTTTATCACAGCAAATTTGATTATAATGTTTTGTTGGTTCTAGGTGTGCAAGATTTGGTTCTGTAAACACACATACATATATCTATTGTTCTTCTGATCCTTTTCCCATGAAGCTTTTGACACAATGCTGAGTCGTGTTCTCTTGGTATGCCGTAGGTCTTGGGTGATTATATATTTCACATGTGTTTGTATATCTCTGTTTACCCCAATGTCGTGATGTTTCCAATCCTCACACCTTTCCATCTGGTGAACCATAAGTTTGTTTAATGAATCTGTGATTGCCTTTCTCTGTGGAAATATCTTCATTGGTACCAATTTTTAGGTAACACCTATAAGTGATATCATACCATATGTATCTTTCACTTTCTCTCTTACTACCAGTTGTGTGATTACCTCTAGGTGCAGCATCTAGGGTGCTGCAAATGGCATTGTTTCATTTTTTTGCCTTGGCTAATATTCCATCTCTACTCGAACCAGTTCTTCTTTATCCACTCATGTGTTCATGATCTTTACGCTTGCTTCCATGTCTTGGCTATTGTAATACTCCTGCAGTGCAGATCTGCCTGCCTGTGTCTTTCCAATTTGGTCTTTTTAGGTTATAGACCCTGAGGTGGGCCTGCTGGATCATAGAGTAGCTCAATGTTTACCCTTTAAAGGCACCTCCGTTGTGTTCCCATCAGGGGCTCTCACCAGGTTACGTGCCACTTCAACTTAGGGTATGCATTGCTCCACAACCCCTTCAGCATTGATTATTTGTAGTTTCTTGCTGATGGTTATTCTGAGTGGTGTGAGCTGATACCTGTTTCTGGATGGATTTGCATATGTCTCATAATCCCATGAAATTGAGCTTTCAGGAATGTCCTTTTATTTTTCAAACTGTGAGTACCGCTTACTTCTTCAAATGGGTTTCTTGAAGTATGTGCCACATTTTGAAACTTTTTGGCCTTTACCTTCATCCAGTCATTTTGAGGGCAGGTTTCCTTTACAGCCCTGCAGTCCTTGTTCATACGAAGTGAACATTAGCACAGATTTCAAAGCTGTTGTTGCAGGTAACGGCCAGGGGGCAGCAGCATTTCTACGTCCCCCAATCTGGTACCAAGTGAAAGAGACCTTCCTGCCAGTGATGTTCCTCAGTTATAAATTAGAGTGGAGTGTGCCCCGATAAACACCCCAAAAGCTTATGTCTTCTTGCTTATGTTTTTTTACATCTAATTTATATTTTTATTGGAGTATTATTCCACTGTGTGTATGGACCACTTCTTCTTTGTGCATTCCTCTGTTGATGGACATGTTCGTTGCTTCTAAGTTTTGACTGTGCTAAATGTTGCTGGAGTGCATGATTGCCAGCCTGTGACTTGTGGATTCTCGTTTTCTCAGGTGATAGTCCCAGCAGTGGGTATGCTTGATTGACTGGCAGCTCAATGTTTTACCTTTTCAAAGCACCTCCATTGTGTTTTCATTAGTGACTCTTACCACGTCCCACTTAGCACTGAGGGTACTCGTTTCTCCACAGCCCCTTCAGCATTCATTGTTGGCAGAATTCTTGCTCATGGCCATTTTGACTGGTGTGAGCTGGTAGGTTTTTGTAATTTGGATTTGCATGTTTTTAATAATTCCTAATGTTCAGCATTTTCCATACCTTTATCTTTTTTATTCAACATAAAAGGAAAAAAGTGGGAGTACAATATACCTCTTGAAATGGTCTTCTCGGAAGCTTGTCCTCTTTGGAATTTCTTGGTCGATTTTCGACCCCAGGATTTTTTTTTGAGGGGAGGTGTCATTTACAGGCCTGCAATGATTATGAATATTTAGGGACCATTAGCACTGGGTTTAAAGCTGCTGTTGTGGGAAACGGCCACAAGGCGGCAGCATTTCTCCATTCCTAAATGTGGTTACTAGGGCAGCAGAGTCTCTCTGGAAGTCATGTTCCTAGGTTGTAAATTAGAATGGAATGTGCCAGGAGAAAAACCCCATGAGTTTATGTCTCATTCCTTCTTGTTCATTGTTTTAATTTTTTTAAATCGGGGTAATGATTAGAATATGGTTTGTCCTAGGTGTACACAGTCTGGTTCATTTGTACATTATATATGTCTATTCATGTACAGAAGCTCTTCCCATGTAAATTATTAGAGAGTGTTCCGTAGGCCTCCCTTGCTATATGGTCGTCCTTTTTGTTATATGTATTCAATAGGTATTTGTATACGTATGGTAACCCTAATCTTAATTTATCCATTCCCCCCACCTTTCCTTTTAGATGAGCATAGTTTGTTTTCTAAGTTGGTGCGTGTCTTTCTCTGTGGAAGTGTGATCATTTGTGTCAGTTGTTAGATAACACCTATAAGTGATATCATAGGATATATGTCTTTTGCTTTCCGACTTCCCTCATATTCTGGGAGTATCTCTAGGCTCATCTATGATGCCACAAAGAACAGTGTGTCATTGTTTTCCATGTCTAATATTCCACTGATTACATGGACCACATTTTCTTTATCCTCTCACCTGTTGATGCACATTTTGGTGGATTCCATGGCTTGGCTATTGTGAATATGGCTGAAGTGCCACTGTCGCAGCCTGTGTCTTCTCGATTCTGGTCTTCTCAGGTGAGAGGCCCAACGGTGGGCCTGCTGGACCAAACGGTAGCTCAATGTTTACTTTTACATGCAGCTCCTTTCTGTTCTCACTATTGGCTCTTACCACTTTACATCTCACCAGAAGCTAGAGGGTATACAGTTCTCTAAAACCGCTTCAGCCCTTATTGTTCGTAGACTTTTAGCTGATGGTCAGTGGACTGGTGTGAGTTGAAACCATTTTGTATATTAGATTTGCAGGAGTCTAATAATTCCTAACGTTGAGACTTTATCCATTTTCCTTTTGTTAAGAAAAGAGTGGATAAAATTTACCTCTTCATACTATCTTCTTGAAAAAAATTGCCTGTTTTGAATTACTTGTCCATTCCCTAGCTCAGGATATTTGTGGAGTGCAGGTATCCTTTACAGCCCTGAGTCGTTGTGAATGTTAAGTGACCATCAGCTGTGGGCTTAGAGCCCCTCTTGCTTGAAACGACCACAAGGCGGCAGCATTTCTACATTTCCCACTCTGGGTTTTTGGGCAACAAAGCCTCCCTGGAAATCATGTAAGTAGGCTGAAAATTAGAGTGGAATGTGCCAGGGCAAGTCCCCAAGAGCTTATGTGTCCTTACTTCCTGTTTGTTTTTTAAATTTAACTTTTATTTATTATCAGAGCCAATTTGATACAAATGTTGTGCTTGTTCTAGGTGTACAGAACCGGGTATAATACGTCTATGGATCCATCTATTCTTCTTTGGATCCTTTCCCATGTAGGTTATTACAGAGTGGTGAATAGACCTCACTTGGTATTCCATAGGTATTTTGTGATTATATATTTCATATGTATTAGTACATGTCTCTTAACCCCCATATCCTAATTCATAAATTCCTTACATCTTTCCATTTCATTAAACATAATTTGTTTTGTTAATCCATGCATGTCCTTCTCTTGGAAATAAGTTCATGGATATCAATTTTTAGGTAACATCTAGAAGCGATGTCATAGGATATCTCCCCATATCCTAATGCATCCATTCCTTACACCTTTCCATTTCGTAAATAATTTTGTTTCCTTAACCCATGCGTGTCCTTCTCTTGGAAATAAGTTCATGGGTATCAATTTTTAGGTAACACCTAAAAGTGATGTCATAGGATATCTGTCTTTCTGTTTCGTTCTTCCTTCAAGTTGGCTGATGATCTTTAGGTCCTTCTATGGTGGTGCAAATGGCATTCTTTCATTCTTTTGCATGGTTGTGTACATGGACCACTTGATCTTTTCCCCCTGTTCTGTTGATGGACATTTTGGTTTCCTCGAAGTCTTGGCTATGGTAAATTCTGCTGCAGTGCAGTATTGCCAGCCTGTGTCTTTTTGATTCTGCTCTGCTTGGGGGATAGGCCCATCAAAGGGCCTACAAGATCACATGGTACCTCTATATTTATGTTTAAACGCACCTCCATTCTGTTCTCACTGCTGGCTCTTACCAGTTAACATCCCCCCAGCAGCTAGAGGGTACACAGTTCTCTGAAACTCCTTCGGCATTTTTTCTTTGTAAACTTTTTGCTGATGATCATTCTGAGGGCTGTGAGGTGAACATTTCTGTAGATTGGATTTTCATGGCTTTATTAATTCCTGATGTTGAGCATTTTTCCATGCCATTATTATTAAAATTAATTAATTAATTTATTGATTGATTTTTGGCTGTGTTGGGTCTTCGTTTCTGTGCGAGGGCTTTCTCTAGTTGTGGTAAGCGGGGGCCACTGTTCATCGTGGTGCGTGGGCCTCTCACTATCGCGACCTCTCTTGTTGCAGAGCACAGGCTCCAGACGCGCAGACTCAGTAGTTGTGGCTCATGGTCCTAGCTGCTCCGCGGCATGTGGGATCTTCCCAGACCAGGACTCGAACCCGTGTCCCCTATATTAGCAGGCAAATTCTCCACCACTGTGCCACCAGGGAAGCCCTCCTTGCCATTTTTTTTATAAAAAAGAAAAAAAAAGACAAATTGTTTGTAAAATATGCCTGTTGAAATTGTCTTCTTGAAATGTTGACGTCTTTTCAATTTTCTGATCGATTGACGACCCCAGGATTTTTTTGAGGGCAGGTGTCATTTATAGGCCTGCAATGATTGTGAATATTAAGTGCCAAGTAGCGCAGGGTTTAATGCTGCTGTTGTGTGAAACGGCCACAAGGCGGCAGCATTTCTCCTCACCAAATCTGGCTTCCAGGGCAACATAGCCATAATGGAAGTTATGCTGTAGGTTGTAAATTAGAATGGAATGTGACAGGAAAATCCCCCATGAGTTTATGTCTCATTACTTCTTGTTTGTTTTTTCAATTTTATTTTTTATCACAGCAAATTTGATTATAATGTTTTGTTGGTTCTAGGTGTGCAAGATTTGGTTCTGTAAACACACATACATATATCTATTGTTCTTCTGATCCTTTTCCCATGAAGGTTTTGACACAATGCTGAGTCGTGTTCTCTTGGTATGCCGTAGGTCTTGGGTGATTATATATTTCACATGTGTTTGTATATCTCTGTTTACCCCAATGTCGTGATGTTTCCAATCCTCACACCTTTCCATCTGGTGAACCATAAGTTTGTTTAATGAATCTGTGATTGCCTTTCTCTGTGGAAATATCTTCATTGGTACCAATTTTTAGGTAACACCTATAAGTGATATCATACCATATGTATCTTTCACTTTCTCTCTTACTACCAGTTGTGTGATTACCTCTAGGTGCAGCATCTAGGGTGCTGCAAATGGCATTGTTTCATTTTTTTGCCTTGGCTAATATTCCATCTCTACTCGAACCAGTTCTTCTTTATCCACTCATGTGTTCATGATCTTTACGCTTGCTTCCATGTCTTGGCTATTGTAATACTCCTGCAGTGCAGATCTGCCTGCCTGTGTCTTTCCAATTTGGTCTTTTTAGGTTATAGACCCTGAGGTGGGCCTGCTGGATCATAGAGTAGCTCAATGTTTACCCTTTAAAGGCACCTCCGTTGTGTTCCCATCAGGGGCTCTCACCAGGTTACGTGCCACTTCAACTTAGGGTATGCATTGCTCCACAACCCCTTCAGCATTGATTATTTGTAGTTTCTTGCTGATGGTTATTCTGAGTGGTGTGAGCTGATACCTGTTTCTGGATGGATTTGCATATGTCTCATAATCCCATGAAATTGAGCTTTCAGGAATGTCCTTTTATTTTTCAAACTGTGAGTACCGCTTACTTCTTCAAATGGGTTTCTTGAAGTATGTGCCACATTTTGAAACTTTTTGGCCTTTACCTTCATCCAGTCATTTTGAGGGCAGGTTTCCTTTACAGCCCTGCAGTCCTTGTTCATACGAAGTGAACATTAGCACAGATTTCAAAGCTGTTGTTGCAGGTAACGGCCAGGGGGCAGCAGCATTTCTACGTCCCCCAATCTGGTACCAAGTGAAAGAGACCTTCCTGCCAGTGATGTTCCTCAGTTATAAATTAGAGTGGAGTGTGCCCCGATAAACACCCCAAAAGCTTATGTCTTCTTGCTTATGTTTTTTTACATCTAATTTATATTTTTATTGGAGTATTATTCCACTGTGTGTATGGACCACTTCTTCTTTGTGCATTCCTCTGTTGATGGACATGTTCGTTGCTTCTAAGTTTTGACTGTGCTAAATGTTGCTGGAGTGCATGATTGCCAGCCTGTGACTTGTGGATTCTCGTTTTCTCAGGTGATAGTCCCAGCAGTGGGTATGCTTGATTGACTGGCAGCTCAATGTTTTACCTTTTCAAAGCACCTCCATTGTGTTTTCATTAGTGACTCTTACCACGTCCCACTTAGCACTGAGGGTACTCGTTTCTCCACAGCCCCTTCAGCATTCATTGTTGGCAGAATTCTTGCTCATGGCCATTTTGACTGGTGTGAGCTGGTAGGTTTTTGTAATTTGGATTTGCATGTTTTTAATAATTCCTAATGTTCAGCATTTTCCATACCTTTATCTTTTTTATTCAACATAAAAGGAAAAAAGTGGGAGTACAATATACCTCTTGAAATTGTCTTCTCGGAAGCTTGTCCTCTTTGGAATTTCTTGGTCGATTTTCGACCCCAGGATTTTTTTTTGAGGGGAGGTGTCATTTACAGGCCTGCAATGATTATGAATATTTAGGGACCATTAGCACTGGGTTTAAAGCTGCTGTTGTGGGAAACGGCCACAAGGCGGCAGCATTTCTCCATTCCTAAATGTGGTTACTAGGGCAGCAGAGTCTCTCTGGAAGTCATGTTCCTAGGTTGTAAATTAGAATGGAATGTGCCAGGAGAAAAACCCCATGAGTTTATGTCTCATTCCTTCTTGTTCATTGTTTTAATTTTTTTAAATCGGGGTAATGATTAGAATATGGTTTGTCCTAGGTGTACACAGTCTGGTTCATTTGTACATTATATATGTCTATTCATGTACAGAAGCTCTTCCCATGTAAATTATTAGAGAGTGTTCCGTAGGCCTCCCTTGCTATATGGTCGTCCTTTTTGTTATATGTATTCAATAGGTATTTGTATACGTATGGTAACCCTAATCTTAATTTATCCATTCCCCCCACCTTTCCTTTTAGATGAGCATAGTTTGTTTTCTAAGTTGGTGTGTGTCTTTCTCTGTGGAAGTGTGATCATTTGTGTCAGTTGTTAGATAACACCTATAAGTGATATCATAGGATATATGTCTTTTGCTTTCCGACTTCCCTCATATTCTGGGAGTATCTCTAGGCTCATCTATGATGCCACAAAGAACAGTGTGTCATTGTTTTCCATGTCTAATATTCCACTGATTACATGGACCACATTTTCTTTATCCTCTCACCTGTTGATGCACATTTTGGTGGATTCCATGGCTTGGCTATTGTGAATATGGCTGAAGTGCCACTGTCGCAGCCTGTGTCTTCTCGATTCTGGTCTTCTCAGGTGAGAGGCCCAACGGTGGGCCTGCTGGACCAAACGGTAGCTCAATGTTTACTTTTACATGCAGCTCCTTTCTGTTCTCACTATTGGCTCTTACCACTTTACATCTCACCAGAAGCTAGAGAGTATACAGTTCTCTAAAACCGCTTCAGCACTTATTGTTCGTAGACTTTTAGCTGATGGTCAGTGGACTGGTGTGAGTTGAAACCATTTTGTATATTAGATTTGCAGGAGTCTAATAATTCCTAACGTTGAGACTTTATCCATTTTCCTTTTGTTAAGAAAAGAGTGGATAAAATTTACCTCTTCATACTATCTTCTTGAAAAAAATTGCCTGTTTTGAATTACTTGTCCATTCCCTAGCTCAGGATATTTGTGGAGTGCAGGTATCCTTTACAGCCCTGAGTCGTTGTGAATGTTAAGTGACCATCAGCTGTGGGCTTAGAGCCCCTCTTGCTTGAAACGACCACAAGGCGGCAGCATTTCTACATTTCCCACTCTGGGTTTTTGGGCAACAAAGCCTCCCTGGAAATCATGTAAGTAGGCTGAAAATTAGAGTGGAATGCGCCAGGGCAAGTCCCCAAGAGCTTATGTGTCCTTACTTCCTGTTTGTTTTTTAAATTTAACTTTTATTTATTATCAGAGCCAATTTGATACAAATGTTGTGCTTGTTCTAGGTGTACAGAACCGGGTATAATACGTCTATGGATCCATCTATTCTTCTTTGGATCCTTTCCCATGTAGGTTATTACAGAGTGGTGAATAGACCTCACTTGGTATTCCATAGGTATTTTGTGATTATATATTTCATATGTATTAGTACATGTCTCTTAACCCCCATATCCTAATTCATAAATTCCTTACATCTTTCCATTTCATTAAACATAATTTGTTTTGTTAATCCATGCATGTCCTTCTCTTGGAAATAAGTTCATGGATATCAATTTTTAGGTAACATCTAGAAGCGATGTCATAGGATATCTCCCCATATCCTAATGCATCCATTCCTTACACCTTTCCATTTCGTAAATAATTTTGTTTCCTTAACCCATGCGTGTCCTTCTCTTGGAAATAAGTTCATGGGTATCAATTTTTAGGTAACACCTAAAAGTGATGTCATAGGATATCTGTCTTTCTGTTTCGTTCTTCCTTCAAGTTGGCTGATGATCTTTAGGTCCTTCTATGGTGGTGCAAATGGCATTCTTTCATTCTTTTGCATGGTTGTGTACATGGACCACTTGATCTTTTTCCCCTGTTCTGTTGATGGACATTTTGGTTTCCTCGAAGTCTTGGCTATTGTAAATTCTGCTGCAGTGCAGTATTGCCAGCCTGTGTCTTTTTGATTCTGCTCTGCTTGGGGGATAGGCCCATCAAAGGGCCTACAAGATCACATGGTACCTCTATATTTATGTTTAAACGCACCTCCATTCTGTTCTCACTGCTGGCTCTTACCAGTTAACATCCCCCCAGCAGCTAGAGGGTACACAGTTCTCTGAAACTCCTTCGGCATTTTTTCTTTGTAAACTTTTTGCTGATGATCATTCTGAGGGCTGTGAGGTGAACATTTCTGTAGATTGGATTTTCATGGCTTTATTAATTCCTGATGTTGAGCATTTTTCCATGCCATTATTATTAAAATTAATTAATTAATTTATTGATTGATTTTTGGCTGTGTTGGGTCTTCGTTTCTGTGCGAGGGCTTTCTCTAGTTGTGGTAAGCGGGGGCCACTGTTCATCGTGGTGCGTGGGCCTCTCACTATCGCGACCTCTCTTGTTGCAGAGCACAGGCTCCAGACGCGCAGACTCAGTAGTTGTGGCTCATGGTCCTAGCTGCTCCGCGGCATGTGGGATCTTCCCAGACCAGGACTCGAACCCGTGTCCCCTATATTAGCAGGCAAATTCTCCACCACTGTGCCACCAGGGAAGCCCTCCTTGCCATTTTTTTTATAAAAAAGAAAAAAAAAGACAAATTGTTTGTAAAATATGCCTGTTGAAATTGTCTTCTTGAAATGTTGACGTCTTTTCAATTTTCTGATCGATTGACGACCCCAGGATTTTTTTGAGGGCAGGTGTCATTTATAGGCCTGCAATGATTGTGAATATTAAGTGCCAAGTAGCGCAGGGTTTAATGCTGCTGTTGTGTGAAACGGCCACAAGGCGGCAGCATTTCCCCTCACCAAATCTGGCTTCCAGGGCAACATAGCCATAATGGAAGTTATGCTGTAGGTTGTAAATTAGAATGGAATGTGACAGGAAAATCCCCCATGAGTTTATGTCTCATTACTTCTTGTTTGTTTTTTCAATTTTATTTTTTATCACAGCAAATTTGATTATAATGTTTTGTTGGTTCTAGGTGTGCAAGATTTGGTTCTGTAAACACACATACATATATCTATTGTTCTTCTGATCCTTTTCCCATGAAGGTTTTGACACAATGCTGAGTCGTGTTCTCTTGGTATGCCGTAGGTCTTGGGTGATTATATATTTCACATGTGTTTGTATATCTCTGTTTACCCCAATGTCGTGATGTTTCCAATCCTCACACCTTTCCATCTGGTGAACCATAAGTTTGTTTAATGAATCTGTGATTGCCTTTCTCTGTGGAAATATCTTCATTGGTACCAATTTTTAGGTAACACCTATAAGTGATATCATACCATATGTATCTTTCACTTTCTCTCTTACTACCAGTTGTGTGATTACCTCTAGGTGCAGCATCTAGGGTGCTGCAAATGGCATTGTTTCATTTTTTTGCCTTGGCTAATATTCCATCTCTACTCGAACCAGTTCTTCTTTATCCACTCATGTGTTCATGATCTTTACGCTTGCTTCCATGTCTTGGCTATTGTAATACTCCTGCAGTGCAGATCTGCCTGCCTGTGTCTTTCCAATTTGGTCTTTTTAGGTTATAGACCCTGAGGTGGGCCTGCTGGATCATAGAGTAGCTCAATGTTTACCCTTTAAAGGCACCTCCGTTGTGTTCCCATCAGGGGCTCTCACCAGGTTACGTGCCACTTCAACTTAGGGTATGCATTGCTCCACAACCCCTTCAGCATTGATTATTTGTAGTTTCTTGCTGATGGTTATTCTGAGTGGTGTGAGCTGATACCTGTTTCTGGATGGATTTGCATATGTCTCATAATCCCATGAAATTGAGCTTTCAGGAATGTCCTTTTATTTTTCAAACTGTGAGTACCGCTTACTTCTTCAAATGGGTTTCTTGAAGTATGTGCCACATTTTGAAACTTTTTGGCCTTTACCTTCATCCAGTCATTTTGAGGGCAGGTTTCCTTTACAGCCCTGCAGTCCTTGTTCATACGAAGTGAACATTAGCACAGATTTCAAAGCTGTTGTTGCAGGTAACGGCCAGGGGGCAGCAGCATTTCTACGTCCCCCAATCTGGTACCAAGTGAAAGAGACCTTCCTGCCAGTGATGTTCCTCAGTTATAAATTAGAGTGGAGTGTGCCCCGATAAACACCCCAAAAGCTTATGTCTTCTTGCTTATGTTTTTTTACATCTAATTTATATTTTTATTGGAGTATTATTCCACTGTGTGTATGGACCACTTCTTCTTTGTGCATTCCTCTGTTGATGGACATGTTCGTTGCTTCTAAGTTTTGACTGTGCTAAATGTTGCTGGAGTGCATGATTGCCAGCCTGTGACTTGTGGATTCTCGTTTTCTCAGGTGATAGTCCCAGCAGTGGGTATGCTTGATTGACTGGCAGCTCAATGTTTTACCTTTTCAAAGCACCTCCATTGTGTTTTCATTAGTGACTCTTACCACGTCCCACTTAGCACTGAGGGTACTCGTTTCTCCACAGCCCCTTCAGCATTCATTGTTGGCAGAATTCTTGCTCATGGCCATTTTGACTGGTGTGAGCTGGTAGGTTTTTGTAATTTGGATTTGCATGTTTTTATTAATTCCTAATATTCAGCATTTTCCATACCTTTATCTTTTTTATTCAACATAAAAGGAAAAAAGTGGGAGTACAATATACCTCTTGAAATTGTCTTCTCGGAAGCTTGTCCTCTTTGGAATTTCTTGGTCGATTTTCGACCCCAGGATTTTTTTTTGAGGGGAGGTGTCATTTACAGGCCTGCAATGATTATGAATATTTAGGGACCATTAGCACTGGGTTTAAAGCTGCTGTTGTGGGAAACGGCCACAAGGCGGCAGCATTTCTCCATTCCTAAATGTGGTTACTAGGGCAGCAGAGTCTCTCTGGAAGTCATGTTCCTAGGTTGTAAATTAGAATGGAATGTGCCAGGAGAAAAACCCCATGAGTTTATGTCTCATTCCTTCTTGTTCATTGTTTTAATTTTTTTAAATCGGGGTAATGATTAGAATATGGTTTGTCCTAGGTGTACACAGTCTGGTTCATTTGTACATTATATATGTCTATTCATGTACAGAAGCTCTTCCCATGTAAATTATTAGAGAGTGTTCCGTAGGCCTCCCTTGCTATATGGTCGTCCTTTTTGTTATATGTATTCAATAGGTATTTGTATACGTATGGTAACCCTAATCTTAATTTATCCATTCCCCCCACCTTTCCTTTTAGATGAGCATAGTTTGTTTTCTAAGTTGGTGTGTGTCTTTCTCTGTGGAAGTGTGATCATTTGTGTCAGTTGTTAGATAACACCTATAAGTGATATCATAGGATATATGTCTTTTGCTTTCCGACTTCCCTCATATTCTGGGAGTATCTCTAGGCTCATCTATGATGCCACAAAGAACAGTGTGTCATTGTTTTCCATGTCTAATATTCCACTGATTACATGGACCACATTTTCTTTATCCTCTCACCTGTTGATGCACATTTTGGTGGATTCCATGGCTTGGCTATTGTGAATATGGCTGAAGTGCCACTGTCGCAGCCTGTGTCTTCTCGATTCTGGTCTTCTCAGGTGAGAGGCCCAACGGTGGGCCTGCTGGACCAAACGGTAGCTCAATGTTTACTTTTACATGCAGCTCCTTTCTGTTCTCACTATTGGCTCTTACCACTTTACATCTCACCAGAAGCTAGAGGGTATACAGTTCTCTAAAACCGCTTCAGCACTTATTGTTCGTAGACTTTTAGCTGATGGTCAGTGGACTGGTGTGAGTTGAAACCATTTTGTATATTAGATTTGCAGGAGTCTAATAATTCCTAACGTTGAGACTTTATCCATTTTCCTTTTGTTAAGAAAAGAGTGGATAAAATTTACCTCTTCATACTATCTTCTTGAAAAAAATTGCCTGTTTTGAATTACTTGTCCATTCCCTAGCTCAGGATATTTGTGGAGTGCAGGTATCCTTTACAGCCCTGAGTCGTTGTGAATGTTAAGTGACCATCAGCTGTGGGCTTAGAGCCCCTCTTGCTTGAAACGACCACAAGGCGGCAGCATTTCTACATTTCCCACTCTGGGTTTTTGGGCAACAAAGCCTCCCTGGAAATCATGTAAGTAGGCTGAAAATTAGAGTGGAATGCGCCAGGGCAAGTCCCCAAGAGCTTATGTGTCCTTACTTCCTGTTTGTTTTTTAAATTTAACTTTTATTTATTATCAGAGCCAATTTGATACAAATGTTGTGCTTGTTCTAGGTGTACAGAACCGGGTATAATACGTCTATGGATCCATCTATTCTTCTTTGGATCCTTTCCCATGTAGGTTATTACAGAGTGGTGAATAGACCTCACTTGGTATTCCATAGGTATTTTGTGATTATATATTTCATATGTATTAGTACATGTCTCTTAACCCCCATATCCTAATTCATAAATTCCTTACATCTTTCCATTTCATTAAACATAATTTGTTTTGTTAATCCATGCATGTCCTTCTCTTGGAAATAAGTTCATGGATATCAATTTTTAGGTAACATCTAGAAGCGATGTCATAGGATATCTCCCCATATCCTAATGCATCCATTCCTTACACCTTTCCATTTCGTAAATAATTTTGTTTCCTTAACCCATGCGTGTCCTTCTCTTGGAAATAAGTTCATGGGTATCAATTTTTAGGTAACACCTAAAAGTGATGTCATAGGATATCTGTCTTTCTGTTTCGTTCTTCCTTCAAGTTGGCTGATGATCTTTAGGTCCTTCTATGGTGGTGCAAATGGCATTCTTTCATTCTTTTGCATGGTTGTGTACATGGACCACTTGATCTTTTCCCCCTGTTCTGTTGATGGACATTTTGGTTTCCTCGAAGTCTTGGCTATGGTAAATTCTGCTGCAGTGCAGTATTGCCAGCCTGTGTCTTTTTGATTCTGCTCTGCTTGGGGGATAGGCCCATCAAAGGGCCTACAAGATCACATGGTACCTCTATATTTATGTTTAAACGCACCTCCATTCTGTTCTCACTGCTGGCTCTTACCAGTTAACATCCCCCCAGCAGCTAGAGGGTACACAGTTCTCTGAAACTCCTTCGGCATTTTTTCTTTGTAAACTTTTTGCTGATGATCATTCTGAGGGCTGTGAGGTGAACATTTCTGTAGATTGGATTTTCATGGCTTTATTAATTCCTGATGTTGAGCATTTTTCCATGCCATTATTATTAAAATTAATTAATTAATTTATTGATTGATTTTTGGCTGTGTTGGGTCTTCGTTTCTGTGCGAGGGCTTTCTCTAGTTGTGGTAAGCGGGGGCCACTGTTCATCGTGGTGCGTGGGCCTCTCACTATCGCGACCTCTCTTGTTGCAGAGCACAGGCTCCAGACGCGCAGACTCAGTAGTTGTGGCTCATGGTCCTAGCTGCTCCGCGGCATGTGGGATCTTCCCAGACCAGGACTCGAACCCGTGTCCCCTATATTAGCAGGCAAATTCTCCACCACTGTGCCACCAGGGAAGCCCTCCTTGCCATTTTTTTTATAAAAAAGAAAAAAAAAGACAAATTGTTTGTAAAATATGCCTGTTGAAATTGTCTTCTTGAAATGTTGACGTCTTTTCAATTTTCTGATCGATTGACGACCCCAGGATTTTTTTGAGGGCAGGTGTCATTTATAGGCCTGCAATGATTGTGAATATTAAGTGCCAAGTAGCGCAGGGTTTAATGCTGCTGTTGTGTGAAACGGCCACAAGGCGGCAGCATTTCTCCTCACCAAATCTGGCTTCCAGGGCAACATAGCCATAATGGAAGTTATGCTGTAGGTTGTAAATTAGAATGGAATGTGACAGGAAAATCCCCCATGAGTTTATGTCTCATTACTTCTTGTTTGTTTTTTCAATTTTATTTTTTATCACAGCAAATTTGATTATAATGTTTTGTTGGTTCTAGGTGTGCAAGATTTGGTTCTGTAAACACACATACATATATCTATTGTTCTTCTGATCCTTTTCCCATGAAGGTTTTGACACAATGCTGAGTCGTGTTCTCTTGGTATGCCGTAGGTCTTGGGTGATTATATATTTCACATGTGTTTGTATATCTCTGTTTACCCCAATGTCGTGATGTTTCCAATCCTCACACCTTTCCATCTGGTGAACCATAAGTTTGTTTAATGAATCTGTGATTGCCTTTCTCTGTGGAAATATCTTCATTGGTACCAATTTTTAGGTAACACCTATAAGTGATATCATACCATATGTATCTTTCACTTTCTCTCTTACTACCAGTTGTGTGATTACCTCTAGGTGCAGCATCTAGGGTGCTGCAAATGGCATTGTTTCATTTTTTTGCCTTGGCTAATATTCCATCTCTACTCGAACCAGTTCTTCTTTATCCACTCATGTGTTCATGATCTTTACGCTTGCTTCCATGTCTTGGCTATTGTAATACTCCTGCAGTGCAGATCTGCCTGCCTGTGTCTTTCCAATTTGGTCTTTTTAGGTTATAGACCCTGAGGTGGGCCTGCTGGATCATAGAGTAGCTCAATGTTTACCCTTTAAAGGCACCTCCGTTGTGTTCCCATCAGGGGCTCTCACCAGGTTACGTGCCACTTCAACTTAGGGTATGCATTGCTCCACAACCCCTTCAGCATTGATTATTTGTAGTTTCTTGCTGATGGTTATTCTGAGTGGTGTGAGCTGATACCTGTTTCTGGATGGATTTGCATATGTCTCATAATCCCATGAAATTGAGCTTTCAGGAATGTCCTTTTATTTTTCAAACTGTGAGTACAGCTTACTTCTTCAAATGGGTTTCTTGAAGTATGTGCCACATTTTGAAACTTTTTGGCCTTTACCTTCATCCAGTCATTTTGAGGGCAGGTTTCCTTTACAGCCCTGCAGTCCTTGTTCATACGAAGTGAACATTAGCACAGATTTCAAAGCTGTTGTTGCAGGTAACGGCCAGGGGGCAGCAGCATTTCTACGTCCCCCAATCTGGTACCAAGTGAAAGAGACCTTCCTGCCAGTGATGTTCCTCAGTTATAAATTAGAGTGGAGTGTGCCCCGATAAACACCCCAAAAGCTTATGTCTTCTTGCTTATGTTTTTTTACATCTAATTTATATTTTTATTGGAGTATTATTCCACTGTGTGTATGGACCACTTCTTCTTTGTGCATTCCTCTGTTGATGGACATGTTCGTTGCTTCTAAGTTTTGACTGTGCTAAATGTTGCTGGAGTGCATGATTGCCAGCCTGTGACTTGTGGATTCTCGTTTTCTCAGGTGATAGTCCCAGCAGTGGGTATGCTTGATTGACTGGCAGCTCAATGTTTTACCTTTTCAAAGCACCTCCATTGTGTTTTCATTAGTGACTCTTACCACGTCCCACTTAGCACTGAGGGTACTCGTTTCTCCACAGCCCCTTCAGCATTCATTGTTGGCAGAATTCTTGCTCATGGCCATTTTGACTGGTGTGAGCTGGTAGGTTTTTGTAATTTGGATTTGCATGTTTTTAATAATTCCTAATGTTCAGCATTTTCCATACCTTTATCTTTTTTATTCAACATAAAAGGAAAAAAGTGGGAGTACAATATACCTCTTGAAATGGTCTTCTCGGAAGCTTGTCCTCTTTGGAATTTCTTGGTCGATTTTCGACCCCAGGATTTTTTTTTGAGGGGAGGTGTCATTTACAGGCCTGCAATGATTATGAATATTTAGGGACCATTAGCACTGGGTTTAAAGCTGCTGTTGTGGGAAACGGCCACAAGGCGGCAGCATTTCTCCATTCCTAAATGTGGTTACTAGGGCAGCAGAGTCTCTCTGGAAGTCATGTTCCTAGGTTGTAAATTAGAATGGAATGTGCCAGGAGAAAAACCCCATGAGTTTATGTCTCATTCCTTCTTGTTCATTGTTTTAATTTTTTTTAATCGGGGTAATGATTAGAATATGGTTTGTCCTAGGTGTACACAGTCTGGTTCATTTGTACATTATATATGTCTATTCATGTACAGAAGCTCTTCCCATGTAAATTATTAGAGAGTGTTCCGTAGGCCTCCCTTGCTATATGGTCGTCCTTTTTGTTATATGTATTCAATAGGTATTTGTATACGTATGGTAACCCTAATCTTAATTTATCCATTCCCCCCACCTTTCCTTTTAGATGAGCATAGTTTGTTTTCTAAGTTGGTGTGTATCTTTCTCTGTGGAAGTGTGATCATTTGTGTCAGTTGTTAGATAACACCTATAAGTGATATCATAGGATATATGTCTTTTGCTTTCCGACTTCCCTCATATTCTGGGAGTATCTCTAGGCTCATCTATGATGCCACAAAGAACAGTGTGTCATTGTTTTCCATGTCTAATATTCCACTGATTACATGGACCACATTTTCTTTATCCTCTCACCTGTTGATGCACATTTTGGTGGATTCCATGGCTTGGCTATTGTGAATATGGCTGAAGTGCCACTGTCGCAGCCTGTGTCTTCTCGATTCTGGTCTTCTCAGGTGAGAGGCCCAACGGTGGGCCTGCTGGACCAAACGGTAGCTCAATGTTTACTTTTACATGCAGCTCCTTTCTGTTCTCACTATTGGCTCTTACCACTTTACATCTCACCAGAAGCTAGAGGGTATACAGTTCTCTAAAACCGCTTCAGCACTTATTGTTCGTAGACTTTTAGCTGATGGTCAGTGGACTGGTGTGAGTTGAAACCATTTTGTATATTAGATTTGCAGGAGTCTAATAATTCCTAACGTTGAGACTTTATCCATTTTCCTTTTGTTAAGAAAAGAGTGGATAAAATTTACCTCTTCATACTATCTTCTTGAAAAAAATTGCCTGTTTTGAATTACTTGTCCATTCCCTAGCTCAGGATATTTGTGGAGTGCAGGTATCCTTTACAGCCCTGAGTCGTTGTGAATGTTAAGTGACCATCAGCTGTGGGCTTAGAGCCCCTCTTGCTTGAAACGACCACAAGGCAGCAGCATTTCTACATTTCCCACTCTGGGTTTTTGGGCAACAAAGCCTCCCTGGAAATCCTGTAAGTAGGCTGAAAATTAGAGTGGAATGCGCCAGGGCAAGTCCCCAAGAGCTTATGTGTCCTTACTTCCTGTTTGTTTTTTAAATTTAACTTTTATTTATTATCAGAGCCAATTTGATACAAATGTTGTGCTTGTTCTAGGTGTACAGAACCGGGTATAATACGTCTATGGATCCATCTATTCTTCTTTGGATCCTTTCCCATGTAGGTTATTACAGAGTGGTGAATAGACCTCACTTGGTATTCCATAGGTATTTTGTGATTATATATTTCATATGTATTAGTACATGTCTCTTAACCCCCATATCCTAATTCATAAATTCCTTACATCTTTCCATTTCATTAAACATAATTTGTTTTGTTAATCCATGCATGTCCTTCTCTTGGAAATAAGTTCATGGATATCAATTTTTAGGTAACATCTAGAAGCGATGTCATAGGATATCTCCCCATATCCTAATGCATCCATTCCTTACACCTTTCCATTTCGTAAATAATTTTGTTTCCTTAACCCATGCGTGTCCTTCTCTTGGAAATAAGTTCATGGGTATCAATTTTTAGGTAACACCTAAAAGTGATGTCATAGGATATCTGTCTTTCTGTTTCGTTCTTCCTTCAAGTTGGCTGATGATCTTTAGGTCCTTCTATGGTGGTGCAAATGGCATTCTTTCATTCTTTTGCATGGTTGTGTACATGGACCACTTGATCTTTTCCCCCTGTTCTGTTGATGGACATTTTGGTTTCCTCGAAGTCTTGGCTATGGTAAATTCTGCTGCAGTGCAGTATTGCCAGCCTGTGTCTTTTTGATTCTGCTCTGCTTGGGGGATAGGCCCATCAAAGGGCCTACAAGATCACATGGTACCTCTATATTTATGTTTAAACGCACCTCCATTCTGTTCTCACTGCTGGCTCTTACCAGTTAACATCCCCCCAGCAGCTAGAGGGTACACAGTTCTCTGAAACTCCTTCGGCATTTTTTCTTTGTAAACTTTTTGCTGATGATCATTCTGAGGGCTGTGAGGTGAACATTTCTGTAGATTGGATTTTCATGGCTTTATTAATTCCTGATGTTGAGCATTTTTCCATGCCATTATTATTAAAATTAATTAATTAATTTATTGATTGATTTTTGGCTGTGTTGGGTCTTCGTTTCTGTGCGAGGGCTTTCTCTAGTTGTGGTAAGCGGGGGCCACTGTTCATCGTGGTGCGTGGGCCTCTCACTATCGCGACCTCTCTTGTTGCAGAGCACAGGCTCCAGACGCGCAGACTCAGTAGTTGTGGCTCATGGTCCTAGCTGCTCCGCGGCATGTGGGATCTTCCCAGACCAGGACTCGAACCCGTGTCCCCTATATTAGCAGGCAAATTCTCCACCACTGTGCCACCAGGGAAGCCCTCCTTGCCATTTTTTTTAATAAAAAAGAAAAAAAAAGACAAATTGTTTGTAAAATATGCCTGTTGAAATTGTCTTCTTGAAATGTTGACGTCTTTTCAATTTTCTGATCGATTGACGACCCCAGGATTTTTTTTGAGGGCAGGTGTCATTTATAGGCCTGCAATGATTGTGAATATTAAGTGCCAAGTAGCGCAGGGTTTAATGCTGCTGTTGTGTGAAACGGCCACAAGGCGGCAGCATTTCTCCTCACCAAATCTGGCTTCCAGGGCAACATAGCCATAATGGAAGTTATGCTGTAGGTTGTAAATTAGAATGGAATGTGACAGGAAAATCCCCCATGAGTTTATGTCTCATTACTTCTTGTTTGTTTTTTCAATTTTATTTTTTATCACAGCAAATTTGATTATAATGTTTTGTTGGTTCTAGGTGTGCAAGATTTGGTTCTGTAAACACACATACATATATCTATTGTTCTTCTGATCCTTTTCCCATGAAGGTTATGACACAATGCTGAGTCGTGTTCTCTTGGTATGCCATAGGTCTTGGGTGATTATATATTTCACATGTGTTTGTATATCTCTGTTTACCCCAATGTCGTGATGTTTCCAATCCTCACACCTTTCCATCTGGTGAACCATAAGTTTGTTTAATGAATCTGTGATTGCCTTTCTCTGTGGAAATATCTTCATTGGTACCAATTTTTAGGTAACACCTATAAATGATATCATACCATATGTATCTTTCACTTTCTCTCTTACTACCAGTTGCGTGATTACCTCTAGGTGCAGCATCTAGGGTGCTGCAAATGGCATTGTTTCATTTTTTTGCCTTGGCTAATATTCCAACTCTACTCGAACCAGTTCTTCTATTTTTTTTTTTTTTTTTTTTTTTTGCGGTATGCGGTTCTCTCACTTGTGGCCTCTCCCATTGCGGAACACACGCTCCGGACGCGCAGGCCTAGCGGCCATTGCTCACGGGCTTAGTTGCTCCGCGGCATGTGGGATCTTCCCGGACCAGGGCACGAACCCGTGTCCCCTGCATTGGCAGGCGGATTCTCAACCACTGCGCCACCAGGGAAGCCCATGAACCAGTTCTTCTTTATCCAGTCATGTGTTCATGATCTTTACGCTTGCTTCCATGTCTTGGCTATTGTAATACTCCTGCAGTGCAGATCTGCCTGCCTGTGTCTTTCCAATTTGGTCTTTTTAGGTTATAGACCCTGAGGTGGGCCTGCTGGATCATAGAGTAGCTCAATGTTTACCCTTTAAAGGCACCTCCGTTGTGTTCCCATCAGGGGCTCTCACCAGGTTACGTGCCACTTCAACTTAGGGTATGCATTGCTCCACAACCCCTTCAGCATTGATTATTTGTAGTTTCTTGCTGATGGTTATTCTGAGTGGTGTGAGCTGATACCTGTTTCTGGATGGATTTGCATATGTCTCATAATCCCATGAAATTGAGCTTTCAGGAATGTCCTTTTATTTTTCAAACTGTGAGTACAGCTTACTTCTTCAAATGGGTTTCTTGAAGTATGTGCCACATTTTGAAACTTTTTGGCCTTTACCTTCATCCAGTCATTTTGAGGGCAGGTTTCCTTTACAGCCCTGCAGTCCTTGTTCATACGAAGTGAACATTAGCACAGATTTCAAAGCTGTTGTTGCAGGTAACGGCCAGGGGGCAGCAGCATTTCTACGTCCCCCAATCTGGTACCAAGTGAAAGAGACCTTCCTGCCAGTGATGTTCCTCAGTTATAAATTAGAGTGGAGTGTGCCCCGATAAACACCCCAAAAGCTTATGTCTTCTTGCTTATGTTTTTTTACATCTAATTTATATTTTTATTGGAGTATTATTCCACTGTGTGTATGGACCACTTCTTCTTTGTGCATTCCTCTGTTGATGGACATGTTCGTTGCTTCTAAGTTTTGACTGTGCTAAATGTTGCTGGAGTGCATGATTGCCAGCCTGTGACTTGTGGATTCTCGTTTTCTCAGGTGATAGTCCCAGCAGTGGGTATGCTTGATTGACTGGCAGCTCAATGTTTTACCTTTTCAAAGCACCTCCATTGTGTTTTCATTAGTGACTCTTACCACGTCCCACTTAGCACTGAGGGTACTCGTTTCTCCACAGCCCCTTCAGCATTCATTGTTGGCAGAATTCTTGCTCATGGCCATTTTGACTGGTGTGAGCTGGTAGGTTTTTGTAATTTGGATTTGCATGTTTTTATTAATTCCTAATGTTCAGCATTTTCCATACCTTTATCTTTTTTATTCAACATAAAAGGAAAAAAGTGGGAGTACAATATACCTCTTGAAATTGTCTTCTCGGAAGCTTGTCCTCTTTGGAATTTCTTGGTCGATTTTCGACCCCAGGATTTTTTTTTGAGGGGAGGTGTCATTTACAGGCCTGCAATGATTATGAATATTTAGGGACCATTAGCACTGGGTTTAAAGCTGCTGTTGTGGGAAACGGCCACAAGGCGGCAGCATTTCTCCATTCCTAAATGTGGTTACTAGGGCAGCAGAGTCTCTCTGGAAGTCATGTTCCTAGGTTGTAAATTAGAATGGAATGTGCCAGGAGAAAAACCCCATGAGTTTATGTCTCATTCCTTCTTGTTCATTGTTTTAATTTTTTTTAATCGGGGTAATGATTAGAATATGGTTTGTCCTAGGTGTACACAGTCTGGTTCATTTGTACATTATATATGTCTATTCATGTACAGAAGCTCTTCCCATGTAAATTATTAGAGAGTGTTCCGTAGGCCTCCCTTGCTATATGGTCGTCCTTTTTGTTATATGTATTCAATAGGTATTTGTATACGTATGGTAACCCTAATCTTAATTTATCCATTCCCCCCACCTTTCCTTTTAGATGAGCATAGTTTGTTTTCTAAGTTGGTGTGTGTCTTTCTCTGTGGAAGTGTGATCATTTGTGTCAGTTGTTAGATAACACCTATAAGTGATATCATAGGATATATGTCTTTTGCTTTCCGACTTCCCTCATATTCTGGGAGTATCTCTAGGCTCATCTATGATGCCACAAAGAACAGTGTGTCATTGTTTTCCATGTCTAATATTCCACTGATTACATGGACCACATTTTCTTTATCCTTTCACCTGTTGATGCACATTTTGGTGGATTCCATGGCTTGGCTATTGTGAATATGGCTGAAGTGCCACTGTCGCAGCCTGTGTCTTCTCGATTCTGGTCTTCTCAGGTGAGAGGCCCAACGGTGGGCCTGCTGGACCAAACGGTAGCTCAATGTTTACTTTTACATGCAGCTCCTTTCTGTTCTCACTATTGGCTCTTACCACTTTACATCTCACCAGAAGCTAGAGGGTATACAGTTCTCTAAAACCGCTTCAGCACTTATTGTTCGTAGACTTTTAGCTGATGGTCAGTGGACTGGTGTGAGTTGAAACCATTTTGTATATTAGATTTGCAGGAGTCTAATAATTCCTAACGTTGAGACTTTATCCATTTTCCTTTTGTTAAGAAAAGAGTGGATAAAATTTACCTCTTCATACTATCTTCTTGAAAAAAATTGCCTGTTTTGAATTACTTGTCCATTCCCTAGCTCAGGATATTTGTGGAGGGCAGGTATCCTTTACAGCCCTGAGTCGTTGTGAATGTTAAGTGACCATCAGCTGTGGGCTTAGAGCCCCTCTTGCTTGAAACGACCACAAGGCGGCAGCATTTCTACATTTCCGACTCTGGGTTTTTGGGCAACAAAGCCTCCCTGGAAATCCTGTAAGTAGGCTGAAAATTAGAGTGGAATGCGCCAGGGCAAGTCCCCAAGAGCTTATGTGTCCTTACTTCCTGTTTGTTTTTTAAATTTAACTTTTATTTATTATCAGAGCCAATTTGATACAAATGTTGTGCTTGTTCTAGGTGTACAGAACCGGGTATAATACGTCTATGGATCCATCTATTCTTCTTTGGATCCTTTCCCATGTAGGTTATTACAGAGTGGTGAATAGACCTCACTTGGTATTCCATAGGTATTTTGTGATTATATATTTCATATGTATTAGTACATGTCTCTTAACCCCCATATCCTAATTCATAAATTCCTTACATCTTTCCATTTCATTAAACATAATTTGTTTTGTTAATCCATGCATGTCCTTCTCTTGGAAATAAGTTCATGGATATCAATTTTTAGGTAACATCTAGAAGCGATGTCATAGGATATCTCCCCATATCCTAATGCATCCATTCCTTACACCTTTCCATTTCGTAAATAATTTTGTTTCCTTAACCCATGCGTGTCCTTCTCTTGGAAATAAGTTCATGGGTATCAATTTTTAGGTAACACCTAAAAGTGATGTCATAGGATATCTGTCTTTCTGTTTCGTTCTTCCTTCAAGTTGGCTGATGATCTTTAGGTCCTTCTATGGTGGTGCAAATGGCATTCTTTCATTCTTTTGCATGGTTGTGTACATGGACCACTTGATCTTTTCCCCCTGTTCTGTTGATGGACATTTTGGTTTCCTCGAAGTCTTGGCTATGGTAAATTCTGCTGCAGTGCAGTATTGCCAGCCTGTGTCTTTTTGATTCTGCTCTGCTTGGGGGATAGGCCCATCAAAGGGCCTACAAGATCACATGGTACCTCTATATTTATGTTTAAACGCACCTCCATTCTGTTCTCACTGCTGGCTCTTACCAGTTAACATCCCCCCAGCAGCTAGAGGGTACACAGTTCTCTGAAACTCCTTCGGCATTTTTTCTTTGTAAACTTTTTGCTGATGATCATTCTGAGGGCTGTGAGGTGAACATTTCTGTAGATTGGATTTTCATGGCTTTATTAATTCCTGATGTTGAGCATTTTTCCATGCCATTATTATTAAAATTAATTAATTAATTTATTGATTGATTTTTGGCTGTGTTGGGTCTTCGTTTCTGTGCGAGGGCTTTCTCTAGTTGTGGCAAGCGGGGGCCACTGTTCATCGTGGTGCGCGGGCCTCTCACTATCGCGACCTCTCTTGTTGCAGAGCACAGGCTCCAGACGCGCAGACTCAGTAGTTGTGGCTCATGGTCCTAGCTGCTCCGCGGCATGTGGGATCTTCCCAGACCAGGACTCGAACCCGTGTCCCCTATATTAGCAGGCAAATTCTCCACCACTGTGCCACCAGGGAAGCCCTCCTTGCCATTTTTTTTATAAAAAAGAAAAAAAAAGACAAATTGTTTGTAAAATATGCCTGTTGAAATTGTCTTCTTGAAATGTTGACGTCTTTTCAATTTTCTGATCGATTGACGACCCCAGGATTTTTTTGAGGGCAGGTGTCATTTATAGGCCTGCAATGATTGTGAATATTAAGTGCCAAGTAGCGCAGGGTTTAATGCTGCTGTTGTGTGAAACGGCCACAAGGCGGCAGCATTTCTCCTCACCAAATCTGGCTTCCAGGGCAACATAGCCATAATGGAAGTTATGCTGTAGGTTGTAAATTAGAATGGAATGTGACAGGAAAATCCCCCATGAGTTTATGTCTCATTACTTCTTGTTTGTTTTTTCAATTTTATTTTTTATCACAGCAAATTTGATTATAATGTTTTGTTGGTTCTAGGTGTGCAAGATTTGGTTCTGTAAACACACATACATATATCTATTGTTCTTCTGATCCTTTTCCCATGAAGGTTATGACACAATGCTGAGTCGTGTTCTCTTGGTATGCCGTAGGTCTTGGGTGATTATATATTTCACATGTGTTTGTATATCTCTGTTTACCCCAATGTCGTGATGTTTCCAATCCTCACACCTTTCCATCTGGTGAACCATAAGTTTGTTTAATGAATCTGTGATTGCCTTTCTCTGTGGAAATATCTTCATTGGTACCAATTTTTAGGTAACACCTATAAATGATATCATACCATATGTATCTTTCACTTTCTCTCTTACTACCAGTTGCGTGATTACCTCTAGGTGCAGCATCTAGGGTGCTGCAAATGGCATTGTTTCATTTTTTTGCCTTGGCTAATATTCCAACTCTACTCGAACCAGTTCTTCTATTTTTTTTTTTTTTTTTTTTTTTTTGCGGTATGCGGTTCTCTCACTTGTGGCCTCTCCCATTGCGGAACACACGCTCCGGACGCGCAGGCCTAGCGGCCATGGCTCACGGGCTTAGTTGCTCCGCGGCATGTGGGATCTTCCCGGACCAGGGCACGAACCCGTGTCCCCTGCATTGGCAGGCGGATTCTCAACCACTGCGCCACCAGGGAAGCCCATGAACCAGTTCTTCTTTATCCAGTCATGTGTTCATGATCTTTACGCTTGCTTCCATGTCTTGGCTATTGTAATACTCCTGCAGTGCAGATCTGCCTGCCTGTGTCTTTCCAATTTGGTCTTTTTAGGTTATAGACCCTGAGGTGGGCCTGCTGGATCATAGAGTAGCTCAATGTTTACCCTTTAAAGGCACCTCCGTTGTGTTCCCATCAGGGGCTCTCACCAGGTTACGTGCCACTTCAACTTAGGGTATGCATTGCTCCACAACCCCTTCAGCATTGATTATTTGTAGTTTCTTGCTGATGGTTATTCTGAGTGGTGTGAGCTGATACCTGTTTCTGGATGGATTTGCATATGTCTCATAATCCCATGAAATTGAGCTTTCAGGAATGTCCTTTTATTTTTCAAACTGTGAGTACAGCTTACTTCTTCAAATGGGTTTCTTGAAGTATGTGCCACATTTTGAAACTTTTTGGCCTTTACCTTCATCCAGTCATTTTGAGGGCAGGTTTCCTTTACAGCCCTGCAGTCCTTGTTCATACGAAGTGAACATTAGCACAGATTTCAAAGCTGTTGTTGCAGGTAACGGCCAGGGGGCAGCAGCATTTCTACGTCCCCCAATCTGGTACCAAGTGAAAGAGACCTTCCTGCCAGTGATGTTCCTCAGTTATAAATTAGAGTGGAGTGTGCCCCGATAAACACCCCAAAAGCTTATGTCTTCTTGCTTATGTTTTTTTACATCTAATTTATATTTTTATTGGAGTATTATTCCACTGTGTGTATGGACCACTTCTTCTTTGTGCATTCCTCTGTTGATGGACATGTTCGTTGCTTCTAAGTTTTGACTGTGCTAAATGTTGCTGGAGTGCATGATTGCCAGCCTGTGACTTGTGGATTCTCGTTTTCTCAGGTGATAGTCCCAGCAGTGGGTATGCTTGATTGACTGGCAGCTCAATGTTTTACCTTTTCAAAGCACCTCCATTGTGTTTTCATTAGTGACTCTTACCACGTCCCACTTAGCACTGAGGGTACTCGTTTCTCCACAGCCCCTTCAGCATTCATTGTTGGCAGAATTCTTGCTCATGGCCATTTTGACTGGTGTGAGCTGGTAGGTTTTTGTAATTTGGATTTGCATGTTTTTATTAATTCCTAATGTTCAGCATTTTCCATACCTTTATCTTTTTTATTCAACATAAAAGGAAAAAAGTGGGAGTACAATATACCTCTTGAAATTGTCTTCTCGGAAGCTTGTCCTCTTTGGAATTTCTTGGTCGATTTTCGACCCCAGGATTTTTTTTTGAGGGGAGGTGTCATTTACAGGCCTGCAATGATTATGAATATTTAGGGACCATTAGCACTGGGTTTAAAGCTGCTGTTGTGGGAAACGGCCACAAGGCGGCAGCATTTCTCCATTCCTAAATGTGGTTACTAGGGCAGCAGAGTCTCTCTGGAAGTCATGTTCCTAGGTTGTAAATTAGAATGGAATGTGCCAGGAGAAAAACCCCATGAGTTTATGTCTCATTCCTTCTTGTTCATTGTTTTAATTTTTTTTAATCGGGGTAATGATTAGAATATGGTTTGTCCTAGGTGTACACAGTCTGGTTCATTTGTACATTATATATGTCTATTCATGTACAGAAGCTCTTCCCATGTAAATTATTAGAGAGTGTTCCGTAGGCCTCCCTTGCTATATGGTCGTCCTTTTTGTTATATGTATTCAATAGGTATTTGTATACGTATGGTAACCCTAATCTTAATTTATCCATTCCCCCCACCTTTCCTTTTAGATGAGCATAGTTTGTTTTCTAAGTTGGTGTGTGTCTTTCTCTGTGGAAGTGTGATCATTTGTGTCAGTTGTTAGATAACACCTATAAGTGATATCATAGGATATATGTCTTTTGCTTTCCGACTTCCCTCATATTCTGGGAGTATCTCTAGGCTCATCTATGATGCCACAAAGAACAGTGTGTCATTGTTTTCCATGTCTAATATTCCACTGATTACATGGACCACATTTTCTTTATCCTTTCACCTGTTGATGCACATTTTGGTGGATTCCATGGCTTGGCTATTGTGAATATGGCTGAAGTGCCACTGTCGCAGCCTGTGTCTTCTCGATTCTGGTCTTCTCAGGTGAGAGGCCCAACGGTGGGCCTGCTGGACCAAACGGTAGCTCAATGTTTACTTTTACATGCAGCTCCTTTCTGTTCTCACTATTGGCTCTTACCACTTTACATCTCACCAGAAGCTAGAGGGTATACAGTTCTCTAAAACCGCTTCAGCACTTATTGTTCGTAGACTTTTAGCTGATGGTCAGTGGACTGGTGTGAGTTGAAACCATTTTGTATATTAGATTTGCAGGAGTCTAATAATTCCTAACGTTGAGACTTTATCCATTTTCCTTTTGTTAAGAAAAGAGTGGATAAAATTTACCTCTTCATACTATCTTCTTGAAAAAAATTGCCTGTTTTGAATTACTTGTCCATTCCCTAGCTCAGGATATTTGTGGAGGGCAGGTATCCTTTACAGCCCTGAGTCGTTGTGAATGTTAAGTGACCATCAGCTGTGGGCTTAGAGCCCCTCTTGCTTGAAACGACCACAAGGCGGCAGCATTTCTACATTTCCGACTCTGGGTTTTTGGGCAACAAAGCCTCCCTGGAAATCCTGTAAGTAGGCTGAAAATTAGAGTGGAATGCGCCAGGGCAAGTCCCCAAGAGCTTATGTGTCCTTACTTCCTGTTTGTTTTTTAAATTTAACTTTTATTTATTATCAGAGCCAATTTGATACAAATGTTGTGCTTGTTCTAGGTGTACAGAACCGGGTATAATACGTCTATGGATCCATCTATTCTTCTTTGGATCCTTTCCCATGTAGGTTATTACAGAGTGGTGAATAGACCTCACTTGGTATTCCATAGGTATTTTGTGATTATATATTTCATATGTATTAGTACATGTCTCTTAACCCCCATATCCTAATTCATAAATTCCTTACATCTTTCCATTTCATTAAACATAATTTGTTTTGTTAATCCATGCATGTCCTTCTCTTGGAAATAAGTTCATGGATATCAATTTTTAGGTAACATCTAGAAGCGATGTCATAGGATATCTCCCCATATCCTAATGCATCCATTCCTTACACCTTTCCATTTCGTAAATAATTTTGTTTCCTTAACCCATGTGTGTCCTTCTCTTGGAAATAAGTTCATGGGTATCAATTTTTAGGTAACACCTAAAAGTGATGTCATAGGATATCTGTCTTTCTGTTTCGTTCTTCCTTCAAGTTGGCTGATGATCTTTAGGTCCTTCTATGGTGGTGCAAATGGCATTCTTTCATTCTTTTGCATGGTTGTGTACATGGACCACTTGATCTTTTCCCCCTGTTCTGTTGATGGACATTTTGGTTTCCTCGAAGTCTTGGCTATGGTAAATTCTGCTGCAGTGCAGTATTGCCAGCCTGTGTCTTTTTGATTCTGCTCTGCTTGGGGGATAGGCCCATCAAAGGGCCTACAAGATCACATGGTACCTCTATATTTATGTTTAAACGCACCTCCATTCTGTTCTCACTGCTGGCTCTTACCAGTTAACATCCCCCCAGCAGCTAGAGGGTACACAGTTCTCTGAAACTCCTTCGGCATTTTTTCTTTGTAAACTTTTTGCTGATGATCATTCTGAGGGCTGTGAGGTGAACATTTCTGTAGATTGGATTTTCATGGCTTTATTAATTCCTGATGTTGAGCATTTTTCCATGCCATTATTATTAAAATTAATTAATTAATTTATTGATTGATTTTTGGCTGTGTTGGGTCTTCGTTTCTGTGCGAGGGCTTTCTCTAGTTGTGGCAAGCGGGGGCCACTGTTCATCGTGGTGCGCGGGCCTCTCACTATCGCGACCTCTCTTGTTGCAGAGCACAGGCTCCAGACGCGCAGACTCAGTAGTTGTGGCTCATGGTCCTAGCTGCTCCGCGGCATGTGGGATCTTCCCAGACCAGGACTCGAACCCGTGTCCCCTATATTAGCAGGCAAATTCTCCACCACTGTGCCACCAGGGAAGCCCTCCTTGCCATTTTTTTTATAAAAAAGAAAAAAAAAGACAAATTGTTTGTAAAATATGCCTGTTGAAATTGTCTTCTTGAAATGTTGACGTCTTTTCAATTTTCTGATCGATTGACGACCCCAGGATTTTTTTGAGGGCAGGTGTCATTTATAGGCCTGCAATGATTGTGAATATTAAGTGCCAAGTAGCGCAGGGTTTAATGCTGCTGTTGTGTGAAACGGCCACAAGGCGGCAGCATTTCTCCTCACCAAATCTGGCTTCCAGGGCAACATAGCCATAATGGAAGTTATGCTGTAGGTTGTAAATTAGAATGGAATGTGACAGGAAAATCCCCCATGAGTTTATGTCTCATTACTTCTTGTTTGTTTTTTCAATTTTATTTTTTATCACAGCAAATTTGATTATAATGTTTTGTTGGTTCTAGGTGTGCAAGATTTGGTTCTGTAAACACACATACATATATCTATTGTTCTTCTGATCCTTTTCCCATGAAGGTTATGACACAATGCTGAGTCGTGTTCTCTTGGTATGCCGTAGGTCTTGGGTGATTATATATTTCACATGTGTTTGTATATCTCTGTTTACCCCAATGTCGTGATGTTTCCAATCCTCACACCTTTCCATCTGGTGAACCATAAGTTTGTTTAATGAATCTGTGATTGCCTTTCTCTGTGGAAATATCTTCATTGGTACCAATTTTTAGGTAACACCTATAAATGATATCATACCATATGTATCTTTCACTTTCTCTCTTACTACCAGTTGCGTGATTACCTCTAGGTGCAGCATCTAGGGTGCTGCAAATGGCATTGTTTCATTTTTTTGCCTTGGCTAATATTCCAACTCTACTCGAACCAGTTCTTCTATTTTTTTTTTTTTTTTTTTTTTTTGCGGTATGCGGTTCTCTCACTTGTGGCCTCTCCCATTGCGGAACACACGCTCCGGACGCGCAGGCCTAGCGGCCATGGCTCACGGGCTTAGTTGCTCCGCGGCATGTGGGATCTTCCCGGACCAGGGCACGAACCCGTGTCCCCTGCATTGGCAGGCGGATTCTCAACCACTGCGCCACCAGGGAAGCCCATGAACCAGTTCTTCTTTATCCAGTCATGTGTTCATGATCTTTACGCTTGCTTCCATGTCTTGGCTATTGTAATACTCCTGCAGTGCAGATCTGCCTGCCTGTGTCTTTCCAATTTGGTCTTTTTAGGTTATAGACCCTGAGGTGGGCCTGCTGGATCATAGAGTAGCTCAATGTTTACCCTTTAAAGGCACCTCCGTTGTGTTCCCATCAGGGGCTCTCACCAGGTTACGTGCCACTTCAACTTAGGGTATGCATTGCTCCACAACCCCTTCAGCATTGATTATTTGTAGTTTCTTGCTGATGGTTATTCTGAGTGGTGTGAGCTGATACCTGTTTCTGGATGGATTTGCATATGTCTCATAATCCCATGAAATTGAGCTTTCAGGAATGTCCTTTTATTTTTCAAACTGTGAGTACAGCTTACTTCTTCAAATGGGTTTCTTGAAGTATGTGCCACATTTTGAAACTTTTTGGCCTTTACCTTCATCCAGTCATTTTGAGGGCAGGTTTCCTTTACAGCCCTGCAGTCCTTGTTCATACGAAGTGAACATTAGCACAGATTTCAAAGCTGTTGTTGCAGGTAACGGCCAGGGGGCAGCAGCATTTCTACGTCCCCCAATCTGGTACCAAGTGAAAGAGACCTTCCTGCCAGTGATGTTCCTCAGTTATAAATTAGAGTGGAGTGTGCCCCGATAAACACCCCAAAAGCTTATGTCTTCTTGCTTATGTTTTTTTACATCTAATTTATATTTTTATTGGAGTATTATTCCACTGTGTGTATGGACCACTTCTTCTTTGTGCATTCCTCTGTTGATGGACATGTTCGTTGCTTCTAAGTTTTGACTGTGCTAAATGTTGCTGGAGTGCATGATTGCCAGCCTGTGACTTGTGGATTCTCGTTTTCTCAGGTGATAGTCCCAGCAGTGGGTATGCTTGATTGACTGGCAGCTCAATGTTTTACCTTTTCAAAGCACCTCCATTGTGTTTTCATTAGTGACTCTTACCACGTCCCACTTAGCACTGAGGGTACTCGTTTCTCCACAGCCCCTTCAGCATTCATTGTTGGCAGAATTCTTGCTCATGGCCATTTTGACTGGTGTGAGCTGGTAGGTTTTTGTAATTTGGATTTGCATGTTTTTATTAATTCCTAATGTTCAGCATTTTCCATACCTTTATCTTTTTTATTCAACATAAAAGGAAAAAAGTGGGAGTACAATATACCTCTTGAAATTGTCTTCTCGGAAGCTTGTCCTCTTTGGAATTTCTTGGTCGATTTTCGACCCCAGGATTTTTTTTTGAGGGGAGGTGTCATTTACAGGCCTGCAATGATTATGAATATTTAGGGACCATTAGCACTGGGTTTAAAGCTGCTGTTGTGGGAAACGGCCACAAGGCGGCAGCATTTCTCCATTCCTAAATGTGGTTACTAGGGCAGCAGAGTCTCTCTGGAAGTCATGTTCCTAGGTTGTAAATTAGAATGGAATGTGCCAGGAGAAAAACCCCATGAGTTTATGTCTCATTCCTTCTTGTTCATTGTTTTAATTTTTTTTAATCGGGGTAATGATTAGAATATGGTTTGTCCTAGGTGTACACAGTCTGGTTCATTTGTACATTATATATGTCTATTCATGTACAGAAGCTCTTCCCATGTAAATTATTAGAGAGTGTTCCGTAGGCCTCCCTTGCTATATGGTCGTCCTTTTTGTTATATGTATTCAATAGGTATTTGTATACGTATGGTAACCCTAATCTTAATTTATTCATTCCCCCCACCTTTCCTTTTAGATGAGCATAGTTTGTTTTCTAAGTTGGTGTGTGTCTTTCTCTGTGGAAGTGTGATCATTTGTGTCAGTTGTTAGATAACACCTATAAGTGATATCATAGGATATATGTCTTTTGCTTTCCGACTTCCCTCATATTCTGGGAGTATCTCTAGGCTCATCTATGATGCCACAAAGAACAGTGTGTCATTGTTTTCCATGTCTAATATTCCACTGATTACATGGACCACATTTTCTTTATCCTTTCACCTGTTGATGCACATTTTGGTGGATTCCATGGCTTGGCTATTGTGAATATGGCTGAAGTGCCACTGTCGCAGCCTGTGTCTTCTCGATTCTGGTCTTCTCAGGTGAGAGGCCCAACGGTGGGCCTGCTGGACCAAACGGTAGCTCAATGTTTACTTTTACATGCAGCTCCTTTCTGTTCTCACTATTGGCTCTTACCACTTTACATCTCACCAGAAGCTAGAGGGTATACAGTTCTCTAAAACCGCTTCAGCACTTATTGTTCGTAGACTTTTAGCTGATGGTCAGTGGACTGGTGTGAGTTGAAACCATTTTGTATATTAGATTTGCAGGAGTCTAATAATTCCTAACGTTGAGACTTTATCCATTTTCCTTTTGTTAAGAAAAGAGTGGATAAAATTTACCTCTTCATACTATCTTCTTGAAAAAAATTGCCTGTTTTGAATTACTTGTCCATTCCCTAGCTCAGGATATTTGTGGAGGGCAGGTATCCTTTACAGCCCTGAGTCGTTGTGAATGTTAAGTGACCATCAGCTGTGGGCTTAGAGCCCCTCTTGCTTGAAACGACCACAAGGCGGCAGCATTTCTACATTTCCGACTCTGGGTTTTTGGGCAACAAAGCCTCCCTGGAAATCCTGTAAGTAGGCTGAAAATTAGAGTGGAATGCGCCAGGGCAAGTCCCCAAGAGCTTATGTGTCCTTACTTCCTGTTTGTTTTTTAAATTTAACTTTTATTTATTATCAGAGCCAATTTGATACAAATGTTGTGCTTGTTCTAGGTGTACAGAACCGGGTATAATACGTCTATGGATCCATCTATTCTTCTTTGGATCCTTTCCCATGTAGGTTATTACAGAGTGGTGAATAGACCTCACTTGGTATTCCATAGGTATTTTGTGATTATATATTTCATATGTATTAGTACATGTCTCTTAACCCCCATATCCTAATTCATAAATTCCTTACATCTTTCCATTTCATTAAACATAATTTGTTTTGTTAATCCATGCATGTCCTTCTCTTGGAAATAAGTTCATGGATATCAATTTTTAGGTAACATCTAGAAGCGATGTCATAGGATATCTCCCCATATCCTAATGCATCCATTCCTTACACCTTTCCATTTCGTAAATAATTTTGTTTCCTTAACCCATGTGTGTCCTTCTCTTGGAAATAAGTTCATGGGTATCAATTTTTAGGTAACACCTAAAAGTGATGTCATAGGATATCTGTCTTTCTGTTTCGTTCTTCCTTCAAGTTGGCTGATGATCTTTAGGTCCTTCTATGGTGGTGCAAATGGCATTCTTTCATTCTTTTGCATGGTTGTGTACATGGACCACTTGATCTTTTCCCCCTGTTCTGTTGATGGACATTTTGGTTTCCTCGAAGTCTTGGCTATGGTAAATTCTGCTGCAGTGCAGTATTGCCAGCCTGTGTCTTTTTGATTCTGCTCTGCTTGGGGGATAGGCCCATCAAAGGGCCTACAAGATCACATGGTACCTCTATATTTATGTTTAAACGCACCTCCATTCTGTTCTCACTGCTGGCTCTTACCAGTTAACATCCCCCCAGCAGCTAGAGGGTACACAGTTCTCTGAAACTCCTTCGGCATTTTTTCTTTGTAAACTTTTTGCTGATGATCATTCTGAGGGCTGTGAGGTGAACATTTCTGTAGATTGGATTTTCATGGCTTTATTAATTCCTGATGTTGAGCATTTTTCCATGCCATTATTATTAAAATTAATTAATTAATTTATTGATTGATTTTTGGCTGTGTTGGGTCTTCGTTTCTGTGCGAGGGCTTTCTCTAGTTGTGGCAAGCGGGGGCCACTGTTCATCGTGGTGCGCGGGCCTCTCACTATCGCGACCTCTCTTGTTGCAGAGCACAGGCTCCAGACGCGCAGACTCAGTAGTTGTGGCTCATGGTCCTAGCTGCTCCGCGGCATGTGGGATCTTCCCAGACCAGGACTCGAACCCGTGTCCCCTATATTAGCAGGCAAATTCTCCACCACTGTGCCACCAGGGAAGCCCTCCTTGCCATTTTTTTTATAAAAAAGAAAAAAAAAGACAAATTGTTTGTAAAATATGCCTGTTGAAATTGTCTTCTTGAAATGTTGACGTCTTTTCAATTTTCTGATCGATTGACGACCCCAGGATTTTTTTGAGGGCAGGTGTCATTTATAGGCCTGCAATGATTGTGAATATTAAGTGCCAAGTAGCGCAGGGTTTAATGCTGCTGTTGTGTGAAACGGCCACAAGGCGGCAGCATTTCTCCTCACCAAATCTGGCTTCCAGGGCAACATAGCCATAATGGAAGTTATGCTGTAGGTTGTAAATTAGAATGGAATGTGACAGGAAAATCCCCCATGAGTTTATGTCTCATTACTTCTTGTTTGTTTTTTCAATTTTATTTTTTATCACAGCAAATTTGATTATAATGTTTTGTTGGTTCTAGGTGTGCAAGATTTGGTTCTGTAAACACACATACATATATCTATTGTTCTTCTGATCCTTTTCCCATGAAGGTTTTGACACAATGCTGAGTCGTGTTCTCTTGGTATGCCGTAGGTCTTGGGTGATTATATATTTCACATGTGTTTGTATATCTCTGTTTACCCCAATGTCGTGATGTTTCCAATCCTCACACCTTTCCATCTGGTGAACCATAAGTTTGTTTAATGAATCTGTGATTGCCTTTCTCTGTGGAAATATCTTCATTGGTACCAATTTTTAGGTAACACCTATAAGTGATATCATACCATATGTATCTTTCACTTTCTCTCTTACTACCAGTTGTGTGATTACCTCTAGGTGCAGCATCTAGGGTGCTGCAAATGGCATTGTTTCATTTTTTTGCCTTGGCTAATATTCCATCTCTACTCGAACCAGTTCTTCTTTATCCACTCATGTGTTCATGATCTTTACGCTTGCTTCCATGTCTTGGCTATTGTAATACTCCTGCAGTGCAGATCTGCCTGCCTGTGTCTTTCCAATTTGGTCTTTTTAGGTTATAGACCCTGAGGTGGGCCTGCTGGATCATAGAGTAGCTCAATGTTTACCCTTTAAAGGCACCTCCGTTGTGTTCCCATCAGGGGCTCTCACCAGGTTACGTGCCACTTCAACTTAGGGTATGCATTGCTCCACAACCCCTTCAGCATTGATTATTTGTAGTTTCTTGCTGATGGTTATTCTGAGTGGTGTGAGCTGATACCTGTTTCTGGATGGATTTGCATATGTCTCATAATCCCATGAAATTGAGCTTTCAGGAATGTCCTTTTATTTTTCAAACTGTGAGTACAGCTTACTTCTTCAAATGGGTTTCTTGAAGTATGTGCCACATTTTGAAACTTTTTGGCCTTTACCTTCATCCAGTCATTTTGAGGGCAGGTTTCCTTTACAGCCCTGCAGTCCTTGTTCATACGAAGTGAACATTAGCACAGATTTCAAAGCTGTTGTTGCAGGTAACGGCCAGGGGGCAGCAGCATTTCTACGTCCCCCAATCTGGTACCAAGTGAAAGAGACCTTCCTGCCAGTGATGTTCCTCAGTTATAAATTAGAGTGGAGTGTGCCCCGATAAACACCCCAAAAGCTTATGTCTTCTTGCTTATGTTTTTTTACATCTAATTTATATTTTTATTGGAGTATTATTCCACTGTGTGTATGGACCACTTCTTCTTTGTGCATTCCTCTGTTGATGGACATGTTCGTTGCTTCTAAGTTTTGACTGTGCTAAATGTTGCTGGAGTGCATGATTGCCAGCCTGTGACTTGTGGATTCTCGTTTTCTCAGGTGATAGTCCCAGCAGTGGGTATGCTTGATTGACTGGCAGCTCAATGTTTTACCTTTTCAAAGCACCTCCATTGTGTTTTCATTAGTGACTCTTACCACGTCCCACTTAGCACTGAGGGTACTCGTTTCTCCACAGCCCCTTCAGCATTCATTGTTGGCAGAATTCTTGCTCATGGCCATTTTGACTGGTGTGAGCTGGTAGGTTTTTGTAATTTGGATTTGCATGTTTTTATTAATTCCTAATGTTCAGCATTTTCCATACCTTTATCTTTTTTATTCAACATAAAAGGAAAAAAGTGGGAGTACAATATACCTCTTGAAATTGTCTTCTCGGAAGCTTGTCCTCTTTGGAATTTCTTGGTCGATTTTCGACCCCAGGATTTTTTTTTGAGGGGAGGTGTCATTTACAGGCCTGCAATGATTATGAATATTTAGGGACCATTAGCACTGGGTTTAAAGCTGCTGTTGTGGGAAACGGCCACAAGGCGGCAGCATTTCTCCATTCCTAAATGTGGTTACTAGGGCAGCAGAGTCTCTCTGGAAGTCATGTTCCTAGGTTGTAAATTAGAATGGAATGTGCCAGGAGAAAAACCCCATGAGTTTATGTCTCATTCCTTCTTGTTCATTGTTTTAATTTTTTTTAATCGGGGTAATGATTAGAATATGGTTTGTCCTAGGTGTACACAGTCTGGTTCATTTGTACATTATATATGTCTATTCATGTACAGAAGCTCTTCCCATGTAAATTATTAGAGAGTGTTCCGTAGGCCTCCCTTGCTATATGGTCGTCCTTTTTGTTATATGTATTCAATAGGTATTTGTATACGTATGGTAACCCTAATCTTAATTTATCCATTCCCCCCACCTTTCCTTTTAGATGAGCATAGTTTGTTTTCTAAGTTGGTGTGTGTCTTTCTCTGTGGAAGTGTGATCATTTGTGTCAGTTGTTAGATAACACCTATAAGTGATATCATAGGATATATGTCTTTTGCTTTCCGACTTCCCTCATATTCTGGGAGTATCTCTAGGCTCATCTATGATGCCACAAAGAACAGTGTGTCATTGTTTTCCATGTCTAATATTCCACTGATTACATGGACCACATTTTCTTTATCCTCTCACCTGTTGATGCACATTTTGGTGGATTCCATGGCTTGGCTATTGTGAATATGGCTGAAGTGCCACTGTCGCAGCCTGTGTCTTCTCGATTCTGGTCTTCTCAGGTGAGAGGCCCAACGGTGGGCCTGCTGGACCAAACGGTAGCTCAATGTTTACTTTTACATGCAGCTCCTTTCTGTTCTCACTATTGGCTCTTACCACTTTACATCTCACCAGAAGCTAGAGGGTATACAGTTCTCTAAAACCGCTTCAGCACTTATTGTTCGTAGACTTTTAGCTGATGGTCAGTGGACTGGTGTGAGTTGAAACCATTTTGTATATTAGATTTGCAGGAGTCTAATAATTCCTAACGTTGAGACTTTATCCATTTTCCTTTTGTTAAGAAAAGAGTGGATAAAATTTACCTCTTCATACTATCTTCTTGAAAAAAATTGCCTATTTTGAATTACTTGTCCATTCCCTAGCTCAGGATATTTGTGGAGTGCAGGTATCCTTTACAGCCCTGAGTCGTTGTGAATGTTAAGTGACCATCAGCTGTGGGCTTAGAGCCCCTCTTGCTTGAAACGACCACAAGGCGGCAGCATTTCTACATTTCCCACTCTGGGTTTTTGGGCAACAAAGCCTCCCTGGAAATCATGTAAGTAGGCTGAAAATTAGAGTGGAATGCGCCAGGGCAAGTCCCCAAGAGCTTATGTGTCCTTACTTCCTGTTTGTTTTTTAAATTTAACTTTTATTTATTATCAGAGCCAATTTGATACAAATGTTGTGCTTGTTCTAGGTGTACAGAACCGGGTATAATACGTCTATGGATCCATCTATTCTTCTTTGGATCCTTTCCCATGTAGGTTATTACAGAGTGGTGAATAGACCTCACTTGGTATTCCATAGGTATTTTGTGATTATATATTTCATATGTATTAGTACATGTCTCTTAACCCCCATATCCTAATTCATAAATTCCTTACATCTTTCCATTTCATTAAACATAATTTGTTTTGTTAATCCATGCATGTCCTTCTCTTGGAAATAAGTTCATGGATATCAATTTTTAGGTAACATCTAGAAGCGATGTCATAGGATATCTCCCCATATCCTAATGCATCCATTCCTTACACCTTTCCATTTCGTAAATAATTTTGTTTCCTTAACCCATGCGTGTCCTTCTCTTGGAAATAAGTTCATGGGTATCAATTTTTAGGTAACACCTAAAAGTGATGTCATAGGATATCTGTCTTTCTGTTTCGTTCTTCCTTCAAGTTGGCTGATGATCTTTAGGTCCTTCTATGGTGGTGCAAATGGCATTCTTTCATTCTTTTGCATGGTTGTGTACATGGACCACTTGATCTTTTCCCCCTGTTCTGTTGATGGACATTTTGGTTTCCTCGAAGTCTTGGCTATGGTAAATTCTGCTGCAGTGCAGTATTGCCAGCCTGTGTCTTTTTGATTCTGCTCTGCTTGGGGGATAGGCCCATCAAAGGGCCTACAAGATCACATGGTACCTCTATATTTATGTTTAAACGCACCTCCATTCTGTTCTCACTGCTGGCTCTTACCAGTTAACATCCCCCCAGCAGCTAGAGGGTACACAGTTCTCTGAAACTCCTTCGGCATTTTTTCTTTGTAAACTTTTTGCTGATGATCATTCTGAGGGCTGTGAGGTGAACATTTCTGTAGATTGGATTTTCATGGCTTTATTAATTCCTGATGTTGAGCATTTTTCCATGCCATTATTATTAAAATTAATTAATTAATTTATTGATTGATTTTTGGCTGTGTTGGGTCTTCGTTTCTGTGCGAGGGCTTTCTCTAGTTGTGGCAAGCGGGGGCCACTGTTCATCGTGGTGCGTGGGCCTCTCACTATCGCGACCTCTCTTGTTGCAGAGCACAGGCTCCAGACGCGCAGACTCAGTAGTTGTGGCTCATGGTCCTAGCTGCTCCGCGGCATGTGGGATCTTCCCAGACCAGGACTCGAACCCGTGTCCCCTATATTAGCAGGCAAATTCTCCACCACTGTGCCACCAGGGAAGCCCTCCTTGCCATTTTTTTTATAAAAAAGAAAAAAAAAGACAAATTGTTTGTAAAATATGCCTGTTGAAATTGTCTTCTTGAAATGTTGACGTCTTTTCAATTTTCTGATCGATTGACGACCCCAGGATTTTTTTGAGGGCAGGTGTCATTTATAGGCCTGCAATGATTGTGAATATTAAGTGCCAAGTAGCGCAGGGTTTAATGCTGCTGTTGTGTGAAACGGCCACAAGGCGGCAGCATTTCTCCTCACCAAATCTGGCTTCCAGGGCAACATAGCCATAATGGAAGTTATGCTGTAGGTTGTAAATTAGAATGGAATGTGACAGGAAAATCCCCCATGAGTTTATGTCTCATTACTTCTTGTTTGTTTTTTCAATTTTATTTTTTATCACAGCAAATTTGATTATAATGTTTTGTTGGTTCTAGGTGTGCAAGATTTGGTTCTGTAAACACACATACATATATCTATTGTTCTTCTGATCCTTTTCCCATGAAGGTTTTGACACAATGCTGAGTCGTGTTCTCTTGGTATGCCGTAGGTCTTGGGTGATTATATATTTCACATGTGTTTGTATATCTCTGTTTACCCCAATGTCGTGATGTTTCCAATCCTCACACCTTTCCATCTGGTGAACCATAAGTTTGTTTAATGAATCTGTGATTGCCTTTCTCTGTGGAAATATCTTCATTGGTACCAATTTTTAGGTAACACCTATAAGTGATATCATACCATATGTATCTTTCACTTTCTCTCTTACTACCAGTTGTGTGATTACCTCTAGGTGCAGCATCTAGGGTGCTGCAAATGGCATTGTTTCATTTTTTTGCCTTGGCTAATATTCCATCTCTACTCGAACCAGTTCTTCTTTATCCACTCATGTGTTCATGATCTTTACGCTTGCTTCCATGTCTTGGCTATTGTAATACTCCTGCAGTGCAGATCTGCCTGCCTGTGTCTTTCCAATTTGGTCTTTTTAGGTTATAGACCCTGAGGTGGGCCTGCTGGATCATAGAGTAGCTCAATGTTTACCCTTTAAAGGCACCTCCGTTGTGTTCCCATCAGGGGCTCTCACCAGGTTACGTGCCACTTCAACTTAGGGTATGCATTGCTCCACAACCCCTTCAGCATTGATTATTTGTAGTTTCTTGCTGATGGTTATTCTGAGTGGTGTGAGCTGATACCTGTTTCTGGATGGATTTGCATATGTCTCATAATCCCATGAAATTGAGCTTTCAGGAATGTCCTTTTATTTTTCAAACTGTGAGTACAGCTTACTTCTTCAAATGGGTTTCTTGAAGTATGTGCCACATTTTGAAACTTTTTGGCCTTTACCTTCATCCAGTCATTTTGAGGGCAGGTTTCCTTTACAGCCCTGCAGTCCTTGTTCATACGAAGTGAACATTAGCACAGATTTCAAAGCTGTTGTTGCAGGTAACGGCCAGGGGGCAGCAGCATTTCTACGTCCCCCAATCTGGTACCAAGTGAAAGAGACCTTCCTGCCAGTGATGTTCCTCAGTTATAAATTAGAGTGGAGTGTGCCCCGATAAACACCCCCAAACTTATGTCTTCTTGCTTATGTTTTTTTACATCTAATTTATATTTTTATTGGAGTATTATTCCACTGTGTGTATGGACCACTTCTTCTTTGTGCATTCCTCTGTTGATGGACATGTTCGTTGCTTCTAAGTTTTGACTGTGCTAAATGTTGCTGGAGTGCATGATTGCCAGCCTGTGACTTGTGGATTCTCGTTTTCTCAGGTGATAGTCCCAGCAGTGGGTATGCTTGATTGACTGGCAGCTCAATGTTTTACCTTTTCAAAGCACCTCCATTGTGTTTTCATTAGTGACTCTTACCACGTCCCACTTAGCACTGAGGGTACTCGTTTCTCCACAGCCCCTTCAGCATTCATTGTTGGCAGAATTCTTGCTCATGGCCATTTTGACTGGTGTGAGCTGGTAGGTTTTTGTAATTTGGATTTGCATGTTTTTATTAATTCCTAATGTTCAGCATTTTCCATACCTTTATCTTTTTTATTCAACATAAAAGGAAAAAAGTGGGAGTACAATATACCTCTTGAAATTGTCTTCTCGGAAGCTTGTCCTCTTTGGAATTTCTTGGTCGATTTTCGACCCCAGGATTTTTTTTTGAGGGGAGGTGTCATTTACAGGCCTGCAATGATTATGAATATTTAGGGACCATTAGCACTGGGTTTAAAGCTGCTGTTGTGGGAAACGGCCACAAGGCGGCAGCATTTCTCCATTCCTAAATGTGGTTACTAGGGCAGCAGAGTCTCTCTGGAAGTCATGTTCCTAGGTTGTAAATTAGAATGGAATGTGCCAGGAGAAAAACCCCATGAGTTTATGTCTCATTCCTTCTTGTTCATTGTTTTAATTTTTTTTAATCGGGGTAATGATTAGAATATGGTTTGTCCTAGGTGTACACAGTCTGGTTCATTTGTACATTATATATGTCTATTCATGTACAGAAGCTCTTCCCATGTAAATTATTAGAGAGTGTTCCGTAGGCCTCCCTTGCTATATGGTCGTCCTTTTTGTTATATGTATTCAATAGGTATTTGTATACGTATGGTAACCCTAATCTTAATTTATCCATTCCCCCCACCTTTCCTTTTAGATGAGCATAGTTTGTTTTCTAAGTTGGTGTGTGTCTTTCTCTGTGGAAGTGTGATCATTTGTGTCAGTTGTTAGATAACACCTATAAGTGATATCATAGGATATATGTCTTTTGCTTTCCGACTTCCCTCATATTCTGGGAGTATCTCTAGGCTCATCTATGATGCCACAAAGAACAGTGTGTCATTGTTTTCCATGTCTAATATTCCACTGATTACATGGACCACATTTTCTTTATCCTTTCACCTGTTGATGCACATTTTGGTGGATTCCATGGCTTGGCTATTGTGAATATGGCTGAAGTGCCACTGTCGCAGCCTGTGTCTTCTCGATTCTGGTCTTCTCAGGTGAGAGGCCCAACGGTGGGCCTGCTGGACCAAACGGTAGCTCAATGTTTACTTTTACATGCAGCTCCTTTCTGTTCTCACTATTGGCTCTTACCACTTTACATCTCACCAGAAGCTAGAGGGTATACAGTTCTCTAAAACCGCTTCAGCACTTATTGTTCGTAGACTTTTAGCTGATGGTCAGTGGACTGGTGTGAGTTGAAACCATTTTGTATATTAGATTTGCAGGAGTCTAATAATTCCTAACGTTGAGACTTTATCCATTTTCCTTTTGTTAAGAAAAGAGTGGATAAAATTTACCTCTTCATACTATCTTCTTGAAAAAAATTGCCTGTTTTGAATTACTTGTCCATTCCCTAGCTCAGGATATTTGTGGAGTGCAGGTATCCTTTACAGCCCTGAGTCGTTGTGAATGTTAAGTGACCATCAGCTGTGGGCTTAGAGCCCCTCTTGCTTGAAACGACCACAAGGCGGCAGCATTTCTACATTTCCCACTCTGGGTTTTTGGGCAACAAAGCCTCCCTGGAAATCATGTAAGTAGGCTGAAAATTAGAGTGGAATGCGCCAGGGCAAGTCCCCAAGAGCTTATGTGTCCTTACTTCCTGTTTGTTTTTTAAATTTAACTTTTATTTATTATCAGAGCCAATTTGATACAAATGTTGTGCTTGTTCTAGGTGTACAGAACCGGGTATAATACGTCTATGGATCCATCTATTCTTCTTTGGATCCTTTCCCATGTAGGTTATTACAGAGTGGTGAATAGACCTCACTTGGTATTCCATAGGTATTTTGTGATTATATATTTCATATGTATTAGTACATGTCTCTTAACCCCCATATCCTAATTCATAAATTCCTTACATCTTTCCATTTCATTAAACATAATTTGTTTTGTTAATCCATGCATGTCCTTCTCTTGGAAATAAGTTCATGGATATCAATTTTTAGGTAACATCTAGAAGCGATGTCATAGGATATCTCCCCATATCCTAATGCATCCATTCCTTACACCTTTCCATTTCGTAAATAATTTTGTTTCCTTAACCCATGCGTGTCCTTCTCTTGGAAATAAGTTCATGGGTATCAATTTTTAGGTAACACCTAAAAGTGATGTCATAGGATATCTGTCTTTCTGTTTCGTTCTTCCTTCAAGTTGGCTGATGATCTTTAGGTCCTTCTATGGTGGTGCAAATGGCATTCTTTCATTCTTTTGCATGGTTGTGTACATGGACCACTTGATCTTTTCCCCCTGTTCTGTTGATGGACATTTTGGTTTCCTCGAAGTCTTGGCTATGGTAAATTCTGCTGCAGTGCAGTATTGCCAGCCTGTGTCTTTTTGATTCTGCTCTGCTTGGGGGATAGGCCCATCAAAGGGCCTACAAGATCACATGGTACCTCTATATTTATGTTTAAACGCACCTCCATTCTGTTCTCACTGCTGGCTCTTACCAGTTAACATCCCCCCAGCAGCTAGAGGGTACACAGTTCTCTGAAACTCCTTCGGCATTTTTTCTTTGTAAACTTTTTGCTGATGATCATTCTGAGGGCTGTGAGGTGAACATTTCTGTAGATTGGATTTTCATGGCTTTATTAATTCCTGATGTTGAGCATTTTTCCATGCCATTATTATTAAAATTAATTAATTAATTTATTGATTGATTTTTGGCTGTGTTGGGTCTTCGTTTCTGTGCGAGGGCTTTCTCTAGTTGTGGTAAGCGGGGGCCACTGTTCATCGTGGTGCGTGGGCCTCTCACTATCGCGACCTCTCTTGTTGCAGAGCACAGGCTCCAGACGCGCAGACTCAGTAGTTGTGGCTCATGGTCCTAGCTGCTCCGCGGCATGTGGGATCTTCCCAGACCAGGACTCGAACCCGTGTCCCCTATATTAGCAGGCAAATTCTCCACCACTGTGCCACCAGGGAAGCCCTCCTTGCCATTTTTTTTATAAAAAAGAAAAAAAAAGACAAATTGTTTGTAAAATATGCCTGTTGAAATTGTCTTCTTGAAATGTTGACGTCTTTTCAATTTTCTGATCGATTGACGACCCCAGGATTTTTTTGAGGGCAGGTGTCATTTATAGGCCTGCAATGATTGTGAATATTAAGTGCCAAGTAGCGCAGGGTTTAATGCTGCTGTTGTGTGAAACGGCCACAAGGCGGCAGCATTTCTCCTCACCAAATCTGGCTTCCAGGGCAACATAGCCATAATGGAAGTTATGCTGTAGGTTGTAAATTAGAATGGAATGTGACAGGAAAATCCCCCATGAGTTTATGTCTCATTACTTCTTGTTTGTTTTTTCAATTTTATTTTTTATCACAGCAAATTTGATTATAATGTTTTGTTGGTTCTAGGTGTGCAAGATTTGGTTCTGTAAACACACATACATATATCTATTGTTCTTCTGATCCTTTTCCCATGAAGGTTTTGACACAATGCTGAGTCGTGTTCTCTTGGTATGCCGTAGGTCTTGGGTGATTATATATTTCACATGTGTTTGTATATCTCTGTTTACCCCAATGTCGTGATGTTTCCAATCCTCACACCTTTCCATCTGGTGAACCATAAGTTTGTTTAATGAATCTGTGATTGCCTTTCTCTGTGGAAATATCTTCATTGGTACCAATTTTTAGGTAACACCTATAAGTGATATCATACCATATGTATCTTTCACTTTCTCTCTTACTACCAGTTGTGTGATTACCTCTAGGTGCAGCATCTAGGGTGCTGCAAATGGCATTGTTTCATTTTTTTGCCTTGGCTAATATTCCATCTCTACTCGAACCAGTTCTTCTTTATCCACTCATGTGTTCATGATCGTTACGCTTGCTTCCATGTCTTGGCTATTGTAATACTCCTGCAGTGCAGATCTGCCTGCCTGTGTCTTTCCAATTTGGTCTTTTTAGGTTATAGACCCTGAGGTGGGCCTGCTGGATCATAGAGTAGCTCAATGTTTACCCTTTAAAGGCACCTCCATTGTGTTCCCATCAGGGGCTCTCACCAGGTTACGTGCCACTTCAACTTAGGGTATGCATTGCTCCACAACCCCTTCAGCATTGATTATTTGTAGTTTCTTGCTGATGGTTATTCTGAGTGGTGTGAGCTGATACCTGTTTCTGGATGGATTTGCATATGTCTCATAATCCCATGAAATTGAGCTTTCAGGAATGTCCTTTTATTTTTCAAACTGTGAGTACAGCTTACTTCTTCAAATGGGTTTCTTGAAGTATGTGCCACATTTTGAAACTTTTTGGCCTTTACCTTCATCCAGTCATTTTGAGGGCAGGTTTCCTTTACAGCCCTGCAGTCCTTGTTCATACGAAGTGAACATTAGCACAGATTTCAAAGCTGTTGTTGCAGGTAACGGCCAGGGGGCAGCAGCATTTCTACGTCCCCCAATCTGGTACCAAGTGAAAGAGACCTTCCTGCCAGTGATGTTCCTCAGTTATAAATTAGAGTGGAGTGTGCCCCGATAAACACCCCAAAAGCTTATGTCTTCTTGCTTATGTTTTTTTACATCTAATTTATATTTTTATTGGAGTATTATTCCACTGTGTGTATGGACCACTTCTTCTTTGTGCATTCCTCTGTTGATGGACATGTTCGTTGCTTCTAAGTTTTGACTGTGCTAAATGTTGCTGGAGTGCATGATTGCCAGCCTGTGACTTGTGGATTCTCGTTTTCTCAGGTGATAGTCCCAGCAGTGGGTATGCTTGATTGACTGGCAGCTCAATGTTTTACCTTTTCAAAGCACCTCCATTGTGTTTTCATTAGTGACTCTTACCACGTCCCACTTAGCACTGAGGGTACTCGTTTCTCCACAGCCCCTTCAGCATTCATTGTTGGCAGAATTCTTGCTCATGGCCATTTTGACTGGTGTGAGCTGGTAGGTTTTTGTAATTTGGATTTGCATGTTTTTATTAATTCCTAATGTTCAGCATTTTCCATACCTTTATCTTTTTTATTCAACATAAAAGGAAAAAAGTGGGAGTACAATATACCTCTTGAAATTGTCTTCTCGGAAGCTTGTCCTCTTTGGAATTTCTTGGTCGATTTTCGACCCCAGGATTTTTTTTTGAGGGGAGGTGTCATTTACAGGCCTGCAATGATTATGAATATTTAGGGACCATTAGCACTGGGTTTAAAGCTGCTGTTGTGGGAAACGGCCACAAGGCGGCAGCATTTCTCCATTCCTAAATGTGGTTACTAGGGCAGCAGAGTCTCTCTGGAAGTCATGTTCCTAGGTTGTAAATTAGAATGGAATGTGCCAGGAGAAAAACCCCATGAGTTTATGTCTCATTCCTTCTTGTTCATTGTTTTAATTTTTTTTAATCGGGGTAATGATTAGAATATGGTTTGTCCTAGGTGTACACAGTCTGGTTCATTTGTACATTATATATGTCTATTCATGTACAGAAGCTCTTCCCATGTAAATTATTAGAGAGTGTTCCGTAGGCCTCCCTTGCTATATGGTCGTCCTTTTTGTTATATGTATTCAATAGGTATTTGTATACGTATGGTAACCCTAATCTTAATTTATCCATTCCCCCCACCTTTCCTTTTAGATGAGCATAGTTTGTTTTCTAAGTTGGTGTGTGTCTTTCTCTGTGGAAGTGTGATCATTTGTGTCAGTTGTTAGATAACACCTATAAGTGATATCATAGGATATATGTCTTTTGCTTTCCGACTTCCCTCATATTCTGGGAGTATCTCTAGGCTCATCTATGATGCCACAAAGAACAGTGTGTCATTGTTTTCCATGTCTAATATTCCACTGATTACATGGACCACATTTTCTTTATCCTTTCACCTGTTGATGTACATTTTGGTGGATTCCATGGCTTGGCTATTGTGAATATGGCTGAAGTGCCACTGTCGCAGCCTGTGTCTTCTCGATTCTGGTCTTCTCAGGTGAGAGGCCCAACGGTGGGCCTGCTGGACCAAACGGTAGCTCAATGTTTACTTTTACATGCAGCTCCTTTCTGTTCTCACTATTGGCTCTTACCACTTTACATCTCACCAGAAGCTAGAGGGTATACAGTTCTCTAAAACCGCTTCAGCACTTATTGTTCGTAGACTTTTAGCTGATGGTCAGTGGACTGGTGTGAGTTGAAACCATTTTGTATATTAGATTTGCAGGAGTCTAATAATTCCTAACGTTGAGACTTTATCCATTTTCCTTTTGTTAAGAAAAGAGTGGATAAAATTTACCTCTTCATACTATCTTCTTGAAAAAAATTGCCTGTTTTGAATTACTTGTCCATTCCCTAGCTCAGGATATTTGTGGAGGGCAGGTATCCTTTACAGCCCTGAGTCGTTGTGAATGTTAAGTGACCATCAGCTGTGGGCTTAGAGCCCCTCTTGCTTGAAACGACCACAAGGCGGCAGCATTTCTACATTTCCCACTCTGGGTTTTTGGGCAACAAAGCCTCCCTGGAAATCCTGTAAGTAGGCTGAAAATTAGAGTGGAATGCGCCAGGGCAAGTCCCCAAGAGCTTATGTGTCCTTACTTCCTGTTTGTTTTTTAAATTTAACTTTTATTTATTATCAGAGCCAATTTGATACAAATGTTGTGCTTGTTCTAGGTGTACAGAACCGGGTATAATACGTCTATGGATCCATCTATTCTTCTTTGGATCCTTTCCCATGTAGGTTATTACAGAGTGGTGAATAGACCTCACTTGGTATTCCATAGGTATTTTGTGATTATATATTTCATATGTATTAGTACATGTCTCTTAACCCCCATATCCTAATTCATAAATTCCTTACATCTTTCCATTTCATTAAACATAATTTGTTTTGTTAATCCATGCATGTCCTTCTCTTGGAAATAAGTTCATGGATATCAATTTTTAGGTAACATCTAGAAGCGATGTCATAGGATATCTCCCCATATCCTAATGCATCCATTCCTTACACCTTTCCATTTCGTAAATAATTTTGTTTCCTTAACCCATGCGTGTCCTTCTCTTGGAAATAAGTTCATGGGTATCAATTTTTAGGTAACACCTAAAAGTGATGTCATAGGATATCTGTCTTTCTGTTTCGTTCTTCCTTCAAGTTGGCTGATGATCTTTAGGTCCTTCTATGGTGGTGCAAATGGCATTCTTTCATTCTTTTGCATGGTTGTGTACATGGACCACTTGATCTTTTCCCCCTGTTCTGTTGATGGACATTTTGGTTTCCTCGAAGTCTTGGCTATGGTAAATTCTGCTGCAGTGCAGTATTGCCAGCCTGTGTCTTTTTGATTCTGCTCTGCTTGGGGGATAGGCCCATCAAAGGGCCTACAAGATCACATGGTACCTCTATATTTATGTTTAAACGCACCTCCATTCTGTTCTCACTGCTGGCTCTTACCAGTTAACATCCCCCCAGCAGCTAGAGGGTACACAGTTCTCTGAAACTCCTTCGGCATTTTTTCTTTGTAAACTTTTTGCTGATGATCATTCTGAGGGCTGTGAGGTGAACATTTCTGTAGATTGGATTTTCATGGCTTTATTAATTCCTGATGTTGAGCATTTTTCCATGCCATTATTATTAAAATTAATTAATTAATTTATTGATTGATTTTTGGCTGTGTTGGGTCTTCGTTTCTGTGCGAGGGCTTTCTCTAGTTGTGGTAAGCGGGGGCCACTGTTCATCGTGGTGCGTGGGCCTCTCACTATCGCGACCTCTCTTGTTGCAGAGCACAGGCTCCAGACGCGCAGACTCAGTAGTTGTGGCTCATGGTCCTAGCTGCTCCGCGGCATGTGGGATCTTCCCAGACCAGGACTCGAACCCGTGTCCCCTATATTAGCAGGCAAATTCTCCACCACTGTGCCACCAGGGAAGCCCTCCTTGCCATTTTTTTTATAAAAAAGAAAAAAAAAGACAAATTGTTTGTAAAATATGCCTGTTGAAATTGTCTTCTTGAAATGTTGACGTCTTTTCAATTTTCTGATCGATTGACGACCCCAGGATTTTTTTGAGGGCAGGTGTCATTTATAGGCCTGCAATGATTGTGAATATTAAGTGCCAAGTAGCGCAGGGTTTAATGCTGCTGTTGTGTGAAACGGCCACAAGGCGGCAGCATTTCTCCTCACCAAATCTGGCTTCCAGGGCAACATAGCCATAATGGAAGTTATGCTGTAGGTTGTAAATTAGAATGGAATGTGACAGGAAAATCCCCCATGAGTTTATGTCTCATTACTTCTTGTTTGTTTTTTCAATTTTATTTTTTATCACAGCAAATTTGATTATAATGTTTTGTTGGTTCTAGGTGTGCAAGATTTGGTTCTGTAAACACACATACATATATCTATTGTTCTTCTGATCCTTTTCCCATGAAGGTTTTGACACAATGCTGAGTCGTGTTCTCTTGGTATGCCGTAGGTCTTGGGTGATTATATATTTCACATGTGTTTGTATATCTCTGTTTACCCCAATGTCGTGATGTTTCCAATCCTCACACCTTTCCATCTGGTGAACCATAAGTTTGTTTAATGAATCTGTGATTGCCTTTCTCTGTGGAAATATCTTCATTGGTACCAATTTTTAGGTAACACCTATAAGTGATATCATACCATATGTATCTTTCACTTTCTCTCTTACTACCAGTTGTGTGATTACCTCTAGGTGCAGCATCTAGGGTGCTGCAAATGGCATTGTTTCATTTTTTTGCCTTGGCTAATATTCCATCTCTACTCGAACCAGTTCTTCTTTATCCACTCATGTGTTCATGATCGTTACGCTTGCTTCCATGTCTTGGCTATTGTAATACTCCTGCAGTGCAGATCTGCCTGCCTGTGTCTTTCCAATTTGGTCTTTTTAGGTTATAGACCCTGAGGTGGGCCTGCTGGATCATAGAGTAGCTCAATGTTTACCCTTTAAAGGCACCTCCGTTGTGTTCCCATCAGGGGCTCTCACCAGGTTACGTGCCACTTCAACTTAGGGTATGCATTGCTCCACAACCCCTTCAGCATTGATTATTTGTAGTTTCTTGCTGATGGTTATTCTGAGTGGTGTGAGCTGATACCTGTTTCTGGATGGATTTGCATATGTCTCATAATCCCATGAAATTGAGCTTTCAGGAATGTCCTTTTATTTTTCAAACTGTGAGTACAGCTTACTTCTTCAAATGGGTTTCTTGAAGTATGTGCCACATTTTGAAACTTTTTGGCCTTTACCTTCATCCAGTCATTTTGAGGGCAGGTTTCCTTTACAGCCCTGCAGTCCTTGTTCATACGAAGTGAACATTAGCACAGATTTCAAAGCTGTTGTTGCAGGTAACGGCCAGGGGGCAGCAGCATTTCTACGTCCCCCAATCTGGTACCAAGTGAAAGAGACCTTCCTGCCAGTGATGTTCCTCAGTTATAAATTAGAGTGGAGTGTGCCCCGATAAACACCCCAAAACTTATGTCTTCTTGCTTATGTTTTTTTACATCTAATTTATATTTTTATTGGAGTATTATTCCACTGTGTGTATGGACCACTTCTTCTTTGTGCATTCCTCTGTTGATGGACATGTTCGTTGCTTCTAAGTTTTGACTGTGCTAAATGTTGCTGGAGTGCATGATTGCCAGCCTGTGACTTGTGGATTCTCGTTTTCTCAGGTGATAGTCCCAGCAGTGGGTATGCTTGATTGACTGGCAGCTCAATGTTTTACCTTTTCAAAGCACCTCCATTGTGTTTTCATTAGTGACTCTTACCACGTCCCACTTAGCACTGAGGGTACTCGTTTCTCCACAGCCCCTTCAGCATTCATTGTTGGCAGAATTCTTGCTCATGGCCATTTTGACTGGTGTGAGCTGGTAGGTTTTTGTAATTTGGATTTGCATGTTTTTATTAATTCCTAATGTTCAGCATTTTCCATACCTTTATCTTTTTTATTCAACATAAAAGGAAAAAAGTGGGAGTACAATATACCTCTTGAAATTGTCTTCTCGGAAGCTTGTCCTCTTTGGAATTTCTTGGTCGATTTTCGACCCCAGGATTTTTTTTTGAGGGGAGGTGTCATTTACAGGCCTGCAATGATTATGAATATTTAGGGACCATTAGCACTGGGTTTAAAGCTGCTGTTGTGGGAAACGGCCACAAGGCGGCAGCATTTCTCCATTCCTAAATGTGGTTACTAGGGCAGCAGAGTCTCTCTGGAAGTCATGTTCCTAGGTTGTAAATTAGAATGGAATGTGCCAGGAGAAAAACCCCATGAGTTTATGTCTCATTCCTTCTTGTTCATTGTTTTAATTTTTTTTAATCGGGGTAATGATTAGAATATGGTTTGTCCTAGGTGTACACAGTCTGGTTCATTTGTACATTATATATGTCTATTCATGTACAGAAGCTCTTCCCATGTAAATTATTAGAGAGTGTTCCGTAGGCCTCCCTTGCTATATGGTCGTCCGTTTTGTTATATGTATTCAATAGGTATTTGTATACGTATGGTAACCCTAATCTTAATTTATCCATTCCCCCCACCTTTCCTTTTAGATGAGCATAGTTTGTTTTCTAAGTTGGTGTGTGTCTTTCTCTGTGGAAGTGTGATCATTTGTGTCAGTTGTTAGATAACACCTATAAGTGATATCATAGGATATATGTCTTTTGCTTTCCGACTTCCCTCATATTCTGGGAGTATCTCTAGGCTCATCTATGATGCCACAAAGAACAGTGTGTCATTGTTTTCCATGTCTAATATTCCACTGATTACATGGACCACATTTTCTTTATCCTTTCACCTGTTGATGCACATTTTGGTGGATTCCATGGCTTGGCTATTGTGAATATGGCTGAAGTGCCACTGTCGCAGCCTGTGTCTTCTCGATTCTGGTCTTCTCAGGTGAGAGGCCCAACGGTGGGCCTGCTGGACCAAACGGTAGCTCAATGTTTACTTTTACATGCAGCTCCTTTCTGTTCTCACTATTGGCTCTTACCACTTTACATCTCACCAGAAGCTAGAGGGCATACAGTTCTCTAAAACCGCTTCAGCACTTATTGTTCGTAGACTTTTAGCTGATGGTCAGTGGACTGGTGTGAGTTGAAACCATTTTGTATATTAGATTTGCAGGAGTCTAATAATTCCTAACGTTGAGACTTTATCCATTTTCCTTTTGTTAAGAAAAGAGTGGATAAAATTTACCTCTTCATACTATCTTCTTGAAAAAAATTGCCTGTTTTGAATTACTTGTCCATTCCCTAGCTCAGGATATTTGTGGAGGGCAGGTATCCTTTACAGCCCTGAGTCGTTGTGAATGTTAAGTGACCATCAGCTGTGGGCTTAGAGCCCCTCTTGCTTGAAACGACCACAAGGCGGCAGCATTTCTACATTTCCCACTCTGGGTTTTTGGGCAACAAAGCCTCCCTGGAAATCATGTAAGTAGGCTGAAAATTAGAGTGGAATGCGCCAGGGCAAGTCCCCAAGAGCTTATGTGTCCTTACTTCCTGTTTGTTTTTTAAATTTAACTTTTATTTATTAACAGAGCCAATTTGATACAAATGTTGTGCTTGTTCTAGGTGTACAGAACCGGGTATAATACGTCTATGGATCCATCTATTCTTCTTTGGATCCTTTCCCATGTAGGTTATTACAGAGTGGTGAATAGACCTCACTTGGTATTCCATAGGTATTTTGTGATTATATATTTCATATGTATTAGTACATGTCTCTTAACCCCCATATCCTAATTCATAAATTCCTTACATCTTTCCATTTCATTAAACATAATTTGTTTTGTTAATCCATGCATGTCCTTCTCTTGGAAATAAGTTCATGGATATCAATTTTTAGGTAACATCTAGAAGCGATGTCATAGGATATCTCCCCATATCCTAATGCATCCATTCCTTACACCTTTCCATTTCGTAAATAATTTTGTTTCCTTAACCCATGCGTGTCCTTCTCTTGGAAATAAGTTCATGGGTATCAATTTTTAGGTAACACCTAAAAGTGATGTCATAGGATATCTGTCTTTCTGTTTCGTTCTTCCTTCAAGTTGGCTGATGATCTTTAGGTCCTTCTATGGTGGTGCAAATGGCATTCTTTCATTCTTTTGCATGGTTGTGTACATGGACCACTTGATCTTTTCCCCCTGTTCTGTTGATGGACATTTTGGTTTCCTCGAAGTCTTGGCTATGGTAAATTCTGCTGCAGTGCAGTATTGCCAGCCTGTGTCTTTTTGATTCTGCTCTGCTTGGGGGATAGGCCCATCAAAGGGCCTACAAGATCACATGGTACCTCTATATTTATGTTTAAACGCACCTCCATTCTGTTCTCACTGCTGGCTCTTACCAGTTAACATCCCCCCAGCAGCTAGAGGGTACACAGTTCTCTGAAACTCCTTCGGCATTTTTTCTTTGTAAACTTTTTGCTGATGATCATTCTGAGGGCTGTGAGGTGAACATTTCTGTAGATTGGATTTTCATGGCTTTATTAATTCCTGATGTTGAGCATTTTTCCATGCCATTATTATTAAAATTAATTAATTAATTTATTGATTGATTTTTGGCTGTGTTGGGTCTTCGTTTCTGTGCGAGGGCTTTCTCTAGTTGTGGCAAGCGGGGGCCACTGTTCATCGTGGTGCGCGGGCCTCTCACTATCGCGACCTCTCTTGTTGCAGAGCACAGGCTCCAGACGCGCAGACTCAGTAGTTGTGGCTCATGGTCCTAGCTGCTCCGCGGCATGTGGGATCTTCCCAGACCAGGACTCGAACCCGTGTCCCCTATATTAGCAGGCAAATTCTCCACCACTGTGCCACCAGGGAAGCCCTCCTTGCCATTTTTTTTTATAAAAAAGAAAAAAAACGACAAATTGTTTGTAAAATATGCCTGTTGAAATTGTCTTCTTGAAATGTTGACGTCTTTTCAATTTTCTGATCGATTGACGACCCCAGGATTTTTTTGAGGGCAGGTGTCATTTATAGGCCTGCAATGATTGTGAATATTAAGTGCCAAGTAGCGCAGGGTTTAATGCTGCTGTTGTGTGAAACGGCCACAAGGCGGCAGCATTTCTCCTCACCAAATCTGGCTTCCAGGGCAACATAGCCATAATGGAAGTTATGCTGTAGGTTGTAAATTAGAATGGAATGTGACAGGAAAATCCCCCATGAGTTTATGTCTCATTACTTCTTGTTTGTTTTTTCAATTTTATTTTTTATCACAGCAAATTTGATTATAATGTTTTGTTGGTTCTAGGTGTGCAAGATTTGGTTCTGTAAACACACATACATATATCTATTGTTCTTCTGATCCTTTTCCCATGAAGGTTATGACACAATGCTGAGTCGTGTTCTCTTGGTATGCCATAGGTCTTGGGTGATTATATATTTCACATGTGTTTGTATATCTCTGTTTACCCCAATGTCGTGATGTTTCCAATCCTCACACCTTTCCATCTGGTGAACCATAAGTTTGTTTAATGAATCTGTGATTGCCTTTCTCTGTGGAAATATCTTCATTGGTACCAATTTTTAGGTAACACCTATAAGTGATATCATACCATATGTATCTTTCACTTTCTCTCTTACTACCAGTTGCGTGATTACCTCTAGGTGCAGCATCTAGGGTGCTGCAAATGGCATTGTTTCATTTTTTTGCCTTGGCTAATATTCCAACTCTACTCGAACCAGTTCTTCTATTTTTTTTTTTTTTTTTTTTTTTTTTGCGGTATGCGGTTCTCTCACTTGTGGCCTCTCCCATTGCGGAACACACGCTCCGGACGCGCAGGCCTAGCGGCCATGGCTCACGGGCTTAGTTGCTCCGCGGCATGTGGGATCTTCCCGGACCAGGGCACGAACCCATGTCCCCTGCATTGGCAGGCGGATTCTCAACCACTGCGCCACCAGGGAAGCCCATGAACCAGTTCTTCTTTATCCAGTCATGTGTTCATGATCTTTACGCTTGCTTCCATGTCTTGGCTATTGTAATACTCCTGCAGTGCAGATCTGCCTGCCTGTGTCTTTCCAATTTGGTCTTTTTAGGTTATAGACCCTGAGGTGGGCCTGCTGGATCATAGAGTAGCTCAATGTTTACCCTTTAAAGGCACCTCCGTTGTGTTCCCATCAGGGGCTCTCACCAGGTTACGTGCCACTTCAACTTAGGGTATGCATTGCTCCACAACCCCTTCAGCATTGATTATTTGTAGTTTCTTGCTGATGGTTATTCTGAGTGGTGTGAGCTGATACCTGTTTCTGGATGGATTTGCATATGTCTCATAATCCCATGAAATTGAGCTTTCAGGAATGTCCTTTTATTTTTCAAACTGTGAGTACAGCTTACTTCTTCAAATGGGTTTCTTGAAGTATGTGCCACATTTTGAAACTTTTTGGCCTTTACCTTCATCCAGTCATTTTGAGGGCAGGTTTCCTTTACAGCCCTGCAGTCCTTGTTCATACGAAGTGAACATTAGCACAGATTTCAAAGCTGTTGTTGCAGGTAACGGCCAGGGGGCAGCAGCATTTCTACGTCCCCCAATCTGGTACCAAGTGAAAGAGACCTTCCTGCCAGTGATGTTCCTCAGTTATAAATTAGAGTGGAGTGTGCCCCGATAAACACCCCAAAAGCTTATGTCTTCTTGCTTATGTTTTTTTACATCTAATTTATATTTTTATTGGAGTATTATTCCACTGTGTGTATGGACCACTTCTTCTTTGTGCATTCCTCTGTTGATGGACATGTTCGTTGCTTCTAAGTTTTGACTGTGCTAAATGTTGCTGGAGTGCATGATTGCCAGCCTGTGACTTGTGGATTCTCGTTTTCTCAGGTGATAGTCCCAGCAGTGGGTATGCTTGATTGACTGGCAGCTCAATGTTTTACCTTTTCAAAGCACCTCCATTGTGTTTTCATTAGTGACTCTTACCACGTCCCACTTAGCACTGAGGGTACTCGTTTCTCCACAGCCCCTTCAGCATTCATTGTTGGCAGAATTCTTGCTCATGGCCATTTTGACTGGTGTGAGCTGGTAGGTTTTTGTAATTTGGATTTGCATGTTTTTAATAATTCCTAATGTTCAGCATTTTCCATACCTTTATCTTTTTTATTCAACATAAAAGGAAAAAAGTGGGAGTACAATATACCTCTTGAAATTGTCTTCTCGGAAGCTTGTCCTCTTTGGAATTTCTTGGTCGATTTTCGACCCCAGGATTTTTTTTTGAGGGGAGGTGTCATTTACAGGCCTGCAATGATTATGAATATTTAGGGACCATTAGCACTGGGTTTAAAGCTGCTGTTGTGGGAAACGGCCACAAGGCGGCAGCATTTCTCCATTCCTAAATGTGGTTACTAGGGCAGCAGAGTCTCTCTGGAAGTCATGTTCCTAGGTTGTAAATTAGAATGGAATGTGCCAGGAGAAAAACCCCATGAGTTTATGTCTCATTCCTTCTTGTTCATTGTTTTAATTTTTTTTAATCGGGGTAATGATTAGAATATGGTTTGTCCTAGGTGTACACAGTCTGGTTCATTTGTACATTATATATGTCTATTCATGTACAGAAGCGCTTCCCATGTAAATTATTAGAGAGTGTTCTGTAGGCCTCCCTTGCTATATGGTCGTCCTTTTTGTTATATGTATTCAATAGGTATTTGTATACGTATGGTAACCCTAATCTTAATTTATCCATTCCCCCCACCTTTCCTTTTAGATGAGCATAGTTTGTTTTCTAAGTTGGTGCGTGTCTTTCTCTGTGGAAGTGTGATCATTTGTGTCAGTTGTTAGATAACACCTATAAGTGATATCATAGGATATATGTCTTTTGCTTTCCAACTTCCTTCATATTCTGGGAGTATCTCTAGGCTCATCTATGATGCCACAAAGAACAGTGTGTCATTGTTTTCCATGTCTAATATTCCACTGATTACATGGACCACATTTTCTTTATCCTTTCACCTGTCGATGCACATTTTGGTGGATTCCATGGCTTGGCTATTGTGAATATGGCTGAAGTGCCACTGTCGCAGCCTGTGTCTTCTCGATTCTGGTCTTCTCAGGTGAGAGGCCCAACGGTGGGCCTGCTGGACCAAACGGTAGCTCAATGTTTACTTTTACATGCAGCTCCTTTCTGTTCTCACTATTGGCTCTTACCACTTTACATCTCACCAGAAGCTAGAGGGTATACAGTTCTCTAAAACCGCTTCAGCACTTATTGTTCGTAGACTTTTAGCTGATGGTCAGTGGACTGGTGTGAGTTGAAACCATTTTGTATATTAGATTTGCAGGAGTCTAATAATTCCAAACGTTGAGACTTTATCCATTTTCCTTTTGTTAAGAAAAGAGTGGATAAAATTTACCTCTTCATACTATCTTCTTGAAAAAAATTGCCTGTTTTGAATTACTTGTCCATTCCCTAGCTCAGGATATTTGTGGAGGGCAGGTATCCTTTACAGCCCTGAGTCGTTGTGAATGTTAAGTGACCATCAGCTGTGGGCTTAGAGCCCCGCTTGCTTGAAACGACCACAAGGCGGCAGCATTTCTACATTTCCGACTCTGGGTTTTTGGGCAACAAAGCCTCCCTGGAAATCCTGTAAGTAGGCTGAAAATTAGAGTGGAATGCGCCAGGGCAAGTCCCCAAGAGCTTATGTGTCCTTACTTCCTGTTTGTTTTTTAAATTTAACTTTTATTTATTATCAGAGCCAATTTGATACAAATGTTGTGCTTGTTCTAGGTGTACAGAACCGGGTATAATACGTCTATGGATCCATCTATTCTTCTTTGGATCCTTTCCCATGTAGGTTATTACAGAGTGGTGAATAGACCTCACTTGGTATTCCATAGGTATTTTGTGATTATATATTTCATATGTATTAGTACATGTCTCTTAACCCCCATATCCTAATTCATAAATTCCTTACATCTTTCCATTTCATTAAACATAATTTGTTTTGTTAATCCATGCATGTCCTTCTCTTGGAAATAAGTTCATGGATATCAATTTTTAGGTAACATCTAGAAGCGATGTCATAGGATATCTCCCCATATCCTAATGCATCCATTCCTTACACCTTTCCATTTCGTAAATAATTTTGTTTCCTTAACCCATGCGTGTCCTTCTCTTGGAAATAAGTTCATGGGTATCAATTTTTAGGTAACACCTAAAAGTGATGTCATAGGATATCTGTCTTTCTGTTTCGTTCTTCCTTCAAGTTGGCTGATGATCTTTAGGTCCTTCTATGGTGGTGCAAATGGCATTCTTTCATTCTTTTGCATGGTTGTGTACATGGACCACTTGATCTTTTCCCCCTGTTCTGTTGATGGACATTTTGGTTTCCTCGAAGTCTTGGCTATGGTAAATTCTGCTGCAGTGCAGTATTGCCAGCCTGTGTCTTTTTGATTCTGCTCTGCTTGGGGGATAGGCCCATCAAAGGGCCTACAAGATCACATGGTACCTCTATATTTATGTTTAAACGCACCTCCATTCTGTTCTCACTGCTGGCTCTTACCAGTTAACATCCCCCCAGCAGCTAGAGGGTACACAGTTCTCTGAAACTCCTTCGGCATTTTTTCTTTGTAAACTTTTTGCTGATGATCATTCTGAGGGCTGTGAGGTGAACATTTCTGTAGATTGGATTTTCATGGCTTTATTAATTCCTGATGTTGAGCATTTTTCCATGCCATTATTATTAAAATTAATTAATTAATTTATTGATTGATTTTTGGCTGTGTTGGGTCTTCGTTTCTGTGCGAGGGCTTTCTCTAGTTGTGGCAAGCGGGGGCCACTGTTCATCGTGGTGCGCGGGCCTCTCACTATCGCGACCTCTCTTGTTGCAGAGCACAGGCTCCAGACGCGCAGACTCAGTAGTTGTGGCTCATGGTCCTAGCTGCTCCGCGGCATGTGGGATCTTCCCAGACCAGGACTCGAACCCGTGTCCCCTATATTAGCAGGCAAATTCTCCACCACTGTGCCACCAGGGAAGCCCTCCTTGCCATTTTTTTTTATAAAAAAGAAAAAAAACGACAAATTGTTTGTAAAATATGCCTGTTGAAATTGTCTTCTTGAAATGTTGACGTCTTTTCAATTTTCTGATCGATTGACGACCCCAGGATTTTTTTGAGGGCAGGTGTCATTTATAGGCCTGCAATGATTGTGAATATTAAGTGCCAAGTAGCGCAGGGTTTAATGCTGCTGTTGTGTGAAACGGCCACAAGGCGGCAGCATTTCTCCTCACCAAATCTGGCTTCCAGGGCAACATAGCCATAATGGAAGTTATGCTGTAGGTTGTAAATTAGAATGGAATGTGACAGGAAAATCCCCCATGAGTTTATGTCTCATTACTTCTTGTTTGTTTTTTCAATTTTATTTTTTATCACAGCAAATTTGATTATAATGTTTTGTTGGTTCTAGGTGTGCAAGATTTGGTTCTGTAAACACACATACATATATCTATTGTTCTTCTGATCCTTTTCCCATGAAGGTTATGACACAATGCTGAGTCGTGTTCTCTTGGTATGCCATAGGTCTTGGGTGATTATATATTTCACATGTGTTTGTATATCTCTGTTTACCCCAATGTCGTGATGTTTCCAATCCTCACACCTTTCCATCTGGTGAACCATAAGTTTGTTTAATGAATCTGTGATTGCCTTTCTCTGTGGAAATATCTTCATTGGTACCAATTTTTAGGTAACACCTATAAGTGATATCATACCATATGTATCTTTCACTTTCTCTCTTACTACCAGTTGCGTGATTACCTCTAGGTGCAGCATCTAGGGTGCTGCAAATGGCATTGTTTCATTTTTTTGCCTTGGCTAATATTCCAACTCTACTCGAACCAGTTCTTCTATTTTTTTTTTTTTTTTTTTTTTTTTTGCGGTATGCGGTTCTCTCACTTGTGGCCTCTCCCATTGCGGAACACACGCTCCGGACGCGCAGGCCTAGCGGCCATGGCTCACGGGCTTAGTTGCTCCGCGGCATGTGGGATCTTCCCGGACCAGGGCACGAACCCATGTCCCCTGCATTGGCAGGCGGATTCTCAACCACTGCGCCACCAGGGAAGCCCATGAACCAGTTCTTCTTTATCCAGTCATGTGTTCATGATCTTTACGCTTGCTTCCATGTCTTGGCTATTGTAATACTCCTGCAGTGCAGATCTGCCTGCCTGTGTCTTTCCAATTTGGTCTTTTTAGGTTATAGACCCTGAGGTGGGCCTGCTGGATCATAGAGTAGCTCAATGTTTACCCTTTAAAGGCACCTCCGTTGTGTTCCCATCAGGGGCTCTCACCAGGTTACGTGCCACTTCAACTTAGGGTATGCATTGCTCCACAACCCCTTCAGCATTGATTATTTGTAGTTTCTTGCTGATGGTTATTCTGAGTGGTGTGAGCTGATACCTGTTTCTGGATGGATTTGCATATGTCTCATAATCCCATGAAATTGAGCTTTCAGGAATGTCCTTTTATTTTTCAAACTGTGAGTACAGCTTACTTCTTCAAATGGGTTTCTTGAAGTATGTGCCACATTTTGAAACTTTTTGGCCTTTACCTTCATCCAGTCATTTTGAGGGCAGGTTTCCTTTACAGCCCTGCAGTCCTTGTTCATACGAAGTGAACATTAGCACAGATTTCAAAGCTGTTGTTGCAGGTAACGGCCAGGGGGCAGCAGCATTTCTACGTCCCCCAATCTGGTACCAAGTGAAAGAGACCTTCCTGCCAGTGATGTTCCTCAGTTATAAATTAGAGTGGAGTGTGCCCCGATAAACACCCCAAAAGCTTATGTCTTCTTGCTTATGTTTTTTTACATCTAATTTATATTTTTATTGGAGTATTATTCCACTGTGTGTATGGACCACTTCTTCTTTGTGCATTCCTCTGTTGATGGACATGTTCGTTGCTTCTAAGTTTTGACTGTGCTAAATGTTGCTGGAGTGCATGATTGCCAGCCTGTGACTTGTGGATTCTCGTTTTCTCAGGTGATAGTCCCAGCAGTGGGTATGCTTGATTGACTGGCAGCTCAATGTTTTACCTTTTCAAAGCACCTCCATTGTGTTTTCATTAGTGACTCTTACCACGTCCCACTTAGCACTGAGGGTACTCGTTTCTCCACAGCCCCTTCAGCATTCATTGTTGGCAGAATTCTTGCTCATGGCCATTTTGACTGGTGTGAGCTGGTAGGTTTTTGTAATTTGGATTTGCATGTTTTTAATAATTCCTAATGTTCAGCATTTTCCATACCTTTATCTTTTTTATTCAACATAAAAGGAAAAAAGTGGGAGTACAATATACCTCTTGAAATTGTCTTCTCGGAAGCTTGTCCTCTTTGGAATTTCTTGGTCGATTTTCGACCCCAGGATTTTTTTTTGAGGGGAGGTGTCATTTACAGGCCTGCAATGATTATGAATATTTAGGGACCATTAGCACTGGGTTTAAAGCTGCTGTTGTGGGAAACGGCCACAAGGCGGCAGCATTTCTCCATTCCTAAATGTGGTTACTAGGGCAGCAGAGTCTCTCTGGAAGTCATGTTCCTAGGTTGTAAATTAGAATGGAATGTGCCAGGAGAAAAACCCCATGAGTTTATGTCTCATTCCTTCTTGTTCATTGTTTTAATTTTTTTTAATCGGGGTAATGATTAGAATATGGTTTGTCCTAGGTGTACACAGTCTGGTTCATTTGTACATTATATATGTCTATTCATGTACAGAAGCGCTTCCCATGTAAATTATTAGAGAGTGTTCTGTAGGCCTCCCTTGCTATATGGTCGTCCTTTTTGTTATATGTATTCAATAGGTATTTGTATACGTATGGTAACCCTAATCTTAATTTATCCATTCCCCCCACCTTTCCTTTTAGATGAGCATAGTTTGTTTTCTAAGTTGGTGCGTGTCTTTCTCTGTGGAAGTGTGATCATTTGTGTCAGTTGTTAGATAACACCTATAAGTGATATCATAGGATATATGTCTTTTGCTTTCCAACTTCCTTCATATTCTGGGAGTATCTCTAGGCTCATCTATGATGCCACAAAGAACAGTGTGTCATTGTTTTCCATGTCTAATATTCCACTGATTACATGGACCACATTTTCTTTATCCTTTCACCTGTCGATGCACATTTTGGTGGATTCCATGGCTTGGCTATTGTGAATATGGCTGAAGTGCCACTGTCGCAGCCTGTGTCTTCTCGATTCTGGTCTTCTCAGGTGAGAGGCCCAACGGTGGGCCTGCTGGACCAAACGGTAGCTCAATGTTTACTTTTACATGCAGCTCCTTTCTGTTCTCACTATTGGCTCTTACCACTTTACATCTCACCAGAAGCTAGAGGGTATACAGTTCTCTAAAACCGCTTCAGCACTTATTGTTCGTAGACTTTTAGCTGATGGTCAGTGGACTGGTGTGAGTTGAAACCATTTTGTATATTAGATTTGCAGGAGTCTAATAATTCCAAACGTTGAGACTTTATCCATTTTCCTTTTGTTAAGAAAAGAGTGGATAAAATTTACCTCTTCATACTATCTTCTTGAAAAAAATTGCCTGTTTTGAATTACTTGTCCATTCCCTAGCTCAGGATATTTGTGGAGGGCAGGTATCCTTTACAGCCCTGAGTCGTTGTGAATGTTAAGTGACCATCAGCTGTGGGCTTAGAGCCCCGCTTGCTTGAAACGACCACAAGGCGGCAGCATTTCTACATTTCCGACTCTGGGTTTTTGGGCAACAAAGCCTCCCTGGAAATCCTGTAAGTAGGCTGAAAATTAGAGTGGAATGCGCCAGGGCAAGTCCCCAAGAGCTTATGTGTCCTTACTTCCTGTTTGTTTTTTAAATTTAACTTTTATTTATTATCAGAGCCAATTTGATACAAATGTTGTGCTTGTTCTAGGTGTACAGAACCGGGTATAATACGTCTATGGATCCATCTATTCTTCTTTGGATCCTTTCCCATGTAGGTTATTACAGAGTGGTGAATAGACCTCACTTGGTATTCCATAGGTATTTTGTGATTATATATTTCATATGTATTAGTACATGTCTCTTAACCCCCATATCCTAATTCATAAATTCCTTACATCTTTCCATTTCATTAAACATAATTTGTTTTGTTAATCCATGCATGTCCTTCTCTTGGAAATAAGTTCATGGATATCAATTTTTAGGTAACATCTAGAAGCGATGTCATAGGATATCTCCCCATATCCTAATGCATCCATTCCTTACACCTTTCCATTTCGTAAATAATTTTGTTTCCTTAACCCATGCGTGTCCTTCTCTTGGAAATAAGTTCATGGGTATCAATTTTTAGGTAACACCTAAAAGTGATGTCATAGGATATCTGTCTTTCTGTTTCGTTCTTCCTTCAAGTTGGCTGATGATCTTTAGGTCCTTCTATGGTGGTGCAAATGGCATTCTTTCATTCTTTTGCATGGTTGTGTACATGGACCACTTGATCTTTTCCCCCTGTTCTGTTGATGGACATTTTGGTTTCCTCGAAGTCTTGGCTATGGTAAATTCTGCTGCAGTGCAGTATTGCCAGCCTGTGTCTTTTTGATTCTGCTCTGCTTGGGGGATAGGCCCATCAAAGGGCCTACAAGATCACATGGTACCTCTATATTTATGTTTAAACGCACCTCCATTCTGTTCTCACTGCTGGCTCTTACCAGTTAACATCCCCCCAGCAGCTAGAGGGTACACAGTTCTCTGAAACTCCTTCGGCATTTTTTCTTTGTAAACTTTTTGCTGATGATCATTCTGAGGGCTGTGAGGTGAACATTTCTGTAGATTGGATTTTCATGGCTTTATTAATTCCTGATGTTGAGCATTTTTCCATGCCATTATTATTAAAATTAATTAATTAATTTATTGATTGATTTTTGGCTGTGTTGGGTCTTCGTTTCTGTGCGAGGGCTTTCTCTAGTTGTGGCAAGCGGGGGCCACTGTTCATCGTGGTGCGCGGGCCTCTCACTATCGCGACCTCTCTTGTTGCAGAGCACAGGCTCCAGACGCGCAGACTCAGTAGTTGTGGCTCATGGTCCTAGCTGCTCCGCGGCATGTGGGATCTTCCCAGACCAGGACTCGAACCCGTGTCCCCTATATTAGCAGGCAAATTCTCCACCACTGTGCCACCAGGGAAGCCCTCCTTGCCATTTTTTTTATAAAAAAGAAAAAAAAAGACAAATTGTTTGTAAAATATGCCTGTTGAAATTGTCTTCTTGAAATGTTGACGTCTTTTCAATTTTCTGATCGATTGACGACCCCAGGATTTTTTTGAGGGCAGGTGTCATTTATAGGCCTGCAATGATTGTGAATATTAAGTGCCAAGTAGCGCAGGGTTTAATGCTGCTGTTGTGTGAAACGGCCACAAGGCGGCAGCATTTCTCCTCACCAAATCTGGCTTCCAGGGCAACATAGCCATAATGGAAGTTATGCTGTAGGTTGTAAATTAGAATGGAATGTGACAGGAAAATCCCCCATGAGTTTATGTCTCATTACTTCTTGTTTGTTTTTTCAATTTTATTTTTTATCACAGCAAATTTGATTATAATGTTTTGTTGGTTCTAGGTGTGCAAGATTTGGTTCTGTAAACACACATACATATATCTATTGTTCTTCTGATCCTTTTCCCATGAAGGTTATGACACAATGCTGAGTCGTGTTCTCTTGGTATGCCATAGGTCTTGGGTGATTATATATTTCACATGTGTTTGTATATCTCTGTTTACCCCAATGTCGTGATGTTTCCAATCCTCACACCTTTCCATCTGGTGAACCATAAGTTTGTTTAATGAATCTGTGATTGCCTTTCTCTGTGGAAATATCTTCATTGGTACCAATTTTTAGGTAACACCTATAAGTGATATCATACCATATGTATCTTTCACTTTCTCTCTTACTACCAGTTGCGTGATTACCTCTAGGTGCAGCATCTAGGGTGCTGCAAATGGCATTGTTTCATTTTTTTGCCTTGGCTAATATTCCAACTCTACTCGAACCAGTTCTTCTATTTTTTTTTTTTTTTTTTTTTTTGCGGTATGCGGTTCTCTCACTTGTGGCCTCTCCCAGTGCGGAACACACGCTCCGGACGCGCAGGCCTAGCGGCCATGGCTCACGGGCTTAGTTGCTCCGCGGCATGTGGGATCTTCCCGGACCAGGGCACGAACCCGTGTCCCCTGCATTGGCAGGCGGATTCTCAACCACTGCGCCACCAGGGAAGCCCATGAACCAGTTCTTCTTTATCCAGTCATGTGTTCATGATCTTTACGCTTGCTTCCATGTCTTGGCTATTGTAATACTCCTGCAGTGCAGATCTGCCTGCCTGTGTCTTTCCAATTTGGTCTTTTTAGGTTATAGACCCTGAGGTGGGCCTGCTGGATCATAGAGTAGCTCAATGTTTACCCTTTAAAGGCACCTCCGTTGTGTTCCCATCAGGGGCTCTCACCAGGTTACGTGCCACTTCAACTTAGGGTATGCATTGCTCCACAACCCCTTCAGCATTGATTATTTGTAGTTTCTTGCTGATGGTTATTCTGAGTGGTGTGAGCTGATACCTGTTTCTGGATGGATTTGCATATGTCTCATAATCCCATGAAATTGAGCTTTCAGGAATGTCCTTTTATTTTTCAAACTGTGAGTACAGCTTACTTCTTCAAATGGGTTTCTTGAAGTATGTGCCACATTTTGAAACTTTTTGGCCTTTACCTTCATCCAGTCATTTTGAGGGCAGGTTTCCTTTACAGCCCTGCAGTCCTTGTTCATACGAAGTGAACATTAGCACAGATTTCAAAGCTGTTGTTGCAGGTAACGGCCAGGGGGCAGCAGCATTTCTACATCCCCCAATCTGGTACCAAGTGAAAGAGACCTTCCTGCCAGTGATGTTCCTCAGTTATAAATTAGAGTGGAGTGTGCCCCGATAAACACCCCAAAAGCTTATGTCTTCTTACTTATGTTTTTTTACATCTAATTTATATTTTTATTGGAGTATTATTCCACTGTGTGTATGGACCACTTCTTCTTTGTGCATTCCTCTGTTGATGGACATGTTCGTTGCTTCTAAGTTTTGACTGTGCTAAATGTTGCTGGAGTGCATGATTGCCAGCCTGTGACTTGTGGATTCTCGTTTTCTCAGGTGATAGTCCCAGCAGTGGGTATGCTTGATTGACTGGCAGCTCAATGTTTTACCTTTTCAAAGCACCTCCATTGTGTTTTCATTAGTGACTCTTACCACGTCCCACTTAGCACTGAGGGTACTCGTTTCTCCACAGCCCCTTCAGCATTCATTGTTGGCAGAATTCTTGCTCATGGCCATTTTGACTGGTGTGAGCTGGTAGGTTTTTGTAATTTGGATTTGCATGTTTTTAATAATTCCTAATGTTCAGCATTTTCCATACCTTTATCTTTTTTATTCAACATAAAAGGAAAAAAGTGGGAGTACAATATACCTCTTGAAATTGTCTTCTCGGAAGCTTGTCCTCTTTGGAATTTCTTGGTCGATTTTCGACCCCAAGATTTTTTTTTGAGGGGAGGTGTCATTTACAGGCCTGCAATGATTATGAATATTTAGGGACCATTAGCACTGGGTTTAAAGCTGCTGTTGTGGGAAACGGCCACAAGGCGGCAGCATTTCTCCATTCCTAAATGTGGTTACTAGGGCAGCAGAGTCTCTCTGGAAGTCATGTTCCTAGGTTGTAAATTAGAATGGAATGTGCCAGGAGAAAAACCCCATGAGTTTATGTCTCATTCCTTCTTGTTCGTTGTTTTAATTTTTTTTAATCGGGGTAATGATTAGAATATGGTTTGTCCTAGGTGTACACAGTCTGGTTCATTTGTACATTATATATGTCTATTCATGTACAGAAGCTCTTCCCATGTAAATTATTAGAGAGTGTTCCGTAGGCCTCCCTTGCTATATGGTCGTCCTTTTTGTTATATGTATTCAATAGGTATTTGTATACGTATGGTAACCCTAATCTTAATTTATCCATTCCCCCCACCTTTCCTTTTAGATGAGCATAGTTTGTTTTCTAAGTTGGTGCGTGTCTTTCTCTGTGGAAGTGTGATCATTTGTGTCAGTTGTTAGATAACACCTATAAGTGATATCATAGGATATATGTCTTTTGCTTTCCGACTTCCCTCATATTCTGGGAGTATCTCTAGGCTCATCTATGATGCCACAAAGAACAGTGTGTCATTGTTTTCCATGTCTAATATTCCACTGATTACATGGACCACATTTTCTTTATCCTTTCACCTGTCGATGCACATTTTGGTGGATTCCATGGCTTGGCTATTGTGAATATGGCTGAAGTGCCACTGTCGCAGCCTGTGTCTTCTCGATTCTGGTCTTCTCAGGTGAGAGGCCCAACGGTGGGCCTGCTGGACCAAACGGTAGCTCAATGTTTACTTTTACATGCAGCTCCTTTCTGTTCTCACTATTGGCTCTTACCACTTTACATCTCACCAGAAGCTAGAGGGCATACAGTTCTCTAAAACCGCTTCAGCACTTATTGTTCGTAGACTTTTAGCTGATGGTCAGTGGACTGGTGTGAGTTGAAACCATTTTGTATATTAGATTTGCAGGAGTCTAATAATTCCAAACGTTGAGACTTTATCCATTTTCCTTTTGTTAAGAAAAGAGTGGATAAAATTTACCTCTTCATACTATCTTCTTGAAAAAAATTGCCTGTTTTGAATTACTTGTCCATTCCCTAGCTCAGGATATTTGTGGAGGGCAGGTATCCTTTACAGCCCTGAGTCGTTGTGAATGTTAAGTGACCATCAGCTGTGGGCTTAGAGCCCCGCTTGCTTGAAACGACCACAAGGCGGCAGCATTTCTACATTTCCGACTCTGGGTTTTTGGGCAACAAAGCCTCCCTGGAAATCCTGTAAGTAGGCTGAAAATTAGAGTGGAATGCGCCAGGGCAAGTCCCCAAGAGCTTATGTGTCCTTACTTCCTGTTTGTTTTTTAAATTTAACTTTTATTTATTATCAGAGCCAATTTGATACAAATGTTGTGCTTGTTCTAGGTGTACAGAACCGGGTATAATACGTCTATGGATCCATCTATTCTTCTTTGGATCCTTTCCCATGTAGGTTATTACAGAGTGGTGAATAGACCTCACTTGGTATTCCATAGGTATTTTGTGATTATATATTTCATATGTATTAGTACATGTCTCTTAACCCCCATATCCTAATTCATAAATTCCTTACATCTTTCCATTTCATTAAACATAATTTGTTTTGTTAATCCATGCATGTCCTTCTCTTGGAAATAAGTTCATGGATATCAATTTTTAGGTAACATCTAGAAGCGATGTCATAGGATATCTCCCCATATCCTAATGCATCCATTCCTTACACCTTTCCATTTCGTAAATAATTTTGTTTCCTTAACCCATGCGTGTCCTTCTCTTGGAAATAAGTTCATGGGTATCAATTTTTAGGTAACACCTAAAAGTGATGTCATAGGATATCTGTCTTTCTGTTTCGTTCTTCCTTCAAGTTGGCTGATGATCTTTAGGTCCTTCTATGGTGGTGCAAATGGCATTCTTTCATTCTTTTGCATGGTTGTGTACATGGACCACTTGATCTTTTCCCCCTGTTCTGTTGATGGACATTTTGGTTTCCTCGAAGTCTTGGCTATGGTAAATTCTGCTGCAGTGCAGTATTGCCAGCCTGTGTCTTTTTGATTCTGCTCTGCTTGGGGGATAGGCCCATCAAAGGGCCTACAAGATCACATGGTACCTCTATATTTATGTTTAAACGCACCTCCATTCTGTTCTCACTGCTGGCTCTTACCAGTTAACATCCCCCCAGCAGCTAGAGGGTACACAGTTCTCTGAAACTCCTTCGGCATTTTTTCTTTGTAAACTTTTTGCTGATGATCATTCTGAGGGCTGTGAGGTGAACATTTCTGTAGATTGGATTTTCATGGCTTTATTAATTCCTGATGTTGAGCATTTTTCCATGCCATTATTATTAAAATTAATTAATTAATTTATTGATTGATTTTTGGCTGTGTTGGGTCTTCGTTTCTGTGCGAGGGCTTTCTCTAGTTGTGGCAAGCGGGGGCCACTGTTCATCGTGGTGCGTGGGCCTCTCACTATCGCGACCTCTCTTGTTGCAGAGCACAGGCTCCAGACGCGCAGACTCAGTAGTTGTGGCTCATGGTCCTAGCTGCTCCGCGGCATGTGGGATCTTCCCAGACCAGGACTCGAACCCGTGTCCCCTATATTAGCAGGCAAATTCTCCACCACTGTGCCACCAGGGAAGCCCTCCTTGCCATTTTTTTTATAAAAAAGAAAAAAAAAAGACAAATTGTTTGTAAAATATGCCTGTTGAAATTGTCTTCTTGAAATGTTGACGTCTTTTCAATTTTCTGATCGATTGACGACCCCAGGATTTTTTTGAGGGCAGGTGTCATTTATAGGCCTGCAATGATTGTGAATATTAAGTGCCAAGTAGCGCAGGGTTTAATGCTGCTGTTGTGTGAAACGGCCACAAGGCGGCAGCATTTCTCCTCACCAAATCTGGCTTCCAGGGCAACATAGCCATAATGGAAGTTATGCTGTAGGTTGTAAATTAGAATGGAATGTGACAGGAAAATCCCCCATGAGTTTATGTCTCATTACTTCTTGTTTGTTTTTTCAATTTTATTTTTTATCACAGCAAATTTGATTATAATGTTTTGTTGGTTCTAGGTGTGCAAGATTTGGTTCTGTAAACACACATACATATATCTATTGTTCTTCTGATCCTTTTCCCATGAAGGTTATGACACAATGCTGAGTCGTGTTCTCTTGGTATGCCATAGGTCTTGGGTGATTATATATTTCACATGTGTTTGTATATCTCTGTTTACCCCAATGTCGTGATGTTTCCAATCCTCACACCTTTCCATCTGGTGAACCATAAGTTTGTTTAATGAATCTGTGATTGCCTTTCTCTGTGGAAATATCTTCATTGGTACCAATTTTTAGGTAACACCTATAAGTGATATCATACCATATGTATCTTTCACTTTCTCTCTTACTACCAGTTGCGTGATTACCTCTAGGTGCAGCATCTAGGGTGCTGCAAATGGCATTGTTTCATTTTTTTGCCTTGGCTAATATTCCAACTCTACTCGAACCAGTTCTTCTATTTTTTTTTTTTTTTTTTTTTTTTTTTGCGGTATGCGGTTCTCTCACTTGTGGCCTCTCCCATTGCGGAACACACGCTCCGGACGCGCAGGCCTAGCGGCCATGGCTCACGGGCTTAGTTGCTCCGCGGCATGTGGGATCTTCCCGGACCAGGGCACGAACCCATGTCCCCTGCATTGGCAGGCGGATTCTCAACCACTGCGCCACCAGGGAAGCCCATGAACCAGTTCTTCTTTATCCAGTCATGTGTTCATGATCTTTACGCTTGCTTCCATGTCTTGGCTATTGTAATACTCCTGCAGTGCAGATCTGCCTGCCTGTGTCTTTCCAATTTGGTCTTTTTAGGTTATAGACCCTGAGGTGGGCCTGCTGGATCATAGAGTAGCTCAATGTTTACCCTTTAAAGGCACCTCCGTTGTGTTCCCATCAGGGGCTCTCACCAGGTTACGTGCCACTTCAACTTAGGGTATGCATTGCTCCACAACCCCTTCAGCATTGATTATTTGTAGTTTCTTGCTGATGGTTATTCTGAGTGGTGTGAGCTGATACCTGTTTCTGGATGGATTTGCATATGTCTCATAATCCCATGAAATTGAGCTTTCAGGAATGTCCTTTTATTTTTCAAACTGTGAGTACAGCTTACTTCTTCAAATGGGTTTCTTGAAGTATGTGCCACATTTTGAAACTTTTTGGCCTTTACCTTCATCCAGTCATTTTGAGGGCAGGTTTCCTTTACAGCCCTGCAGTCCTTGTTCATACGAAGTGAACATTAGCACAGATTTCAAAGCTGTTGTTGCAGGTAACGGCCAGGGGGCAGCAGCATTTCTACGTCCCCCAATCTGGTACCAAGTGAAAGAGACCTTCCTGCCAGTGATGTTCCTCAGTTATAAATTAGAGTGGAGTGTGCCCCGATAAACACCCCAAAAGCTTATGTCTTCTTGCTTATGTTTTTTTACATCTAATTTATATTTTTATTGGAGTATTATTCCACTGTGTGTATGGACCACTTCTTCTTTGTGCATTCCTCTGTTGATGGACATGTTCGTTGCTTCTAAGTTTTGACTGTGCTAAATGTTGCTGGAGTGCATGATTGCCAGCCTGTGACTTGTGGATTCTCGTTTTCTCAGGTGATAGTCCCAGCAGTGGGTATGCTTGATTGACTGGCAGCTCAATGTTTTACCTTTTCAAAGCACCTCCATTGTGTTTTCATTAGTGACTCTTACCACGTCCCACTTAGCACTGAGGGTACTCGTTTCTCCACAGCCCCTTCAGCATTCATTGTTGGCAGAATTCTTGCTCATGGCCATTTTGACTGGTGTGAGCTGGTAGGTTTTTGTAATTTGGATTTGCATGTTTTTATTAATTCCTAATGTTCAGCATTTTCCATACCTTTATCTTTTTTATTCAACATAAAAGGAAAAAAGTGGGAGTACAATATACCTCTTGAAATTGTCTTCTCGGAAGCTTGTCCTCTTTGGAATTTCTTGGTCGATTTTCGACCCCAGGATTTTTTTTTGAGGGGAGGTGTCATTTACAGGCCTGCAATGATTATGAATATTTAGGGACCATTAGCACTGGGTTTAAAGCTGCTGTTGTGGGAAACGGCCACAAGGCGGCAGCATTTCTCCATTCCTAAATGTGGTTACTAGGGCAGCAGAGTCTCTCTGGAAGTCATGTTCCTAGGTTGTAAATTAGAATGGAATGTGCCAGGAGAAAAACCCCATGAGTTTATGTCTCATTCCTTCTTGTTCATTGTTTTAATTTTTTTTAATCGGGGTAATGATTAGAATATGGTTTGTCCTAGGTGTACACAGTCTGGTTCATTTGTACATTATATATGTCTATTCATGTACAGAAGCGCTTCCCATGTAAATTATTAGAGAGTGTTCTGTAGGCCTCCCTTGCTATATGGTCGTCCTTTTTGTTATATGTATTCAATAGGTATTTGTATACGTATGGTAACCCTAATCTTAATTTATCCATTCCCCCCACCTTTCCTTTTAGATGAGCATAGTTTGTTTTCTAAGTTGGTGCGTGTCTTTCTCTGTGGAAGTGTGATCATTTGTGTCAGTTGTTAGATAACACCTATAAGTGATATCATAGGATATATGTCTTTTGCTTTCCAACTTCCTTCATATTCTGGGAGTATCTCTAGGCTCATCTATGATGCCACAAAGAACAGTGTGTCATTGTTTTCCATGTCTAATATTCCACTGATTACATGGACCACATTTTCTTTATCCTTTCACCTGTCGATGCACATTTTGGTGGATTCCATGGCTTGGCTATTGTGAATATGGCTGAAGTGCCACTGTCGCAGCCTGTGTCTTCTCGATTCTGGTCTTCTCAGGTGAGAGGCCCAACGGTGGGCCTGCTGGACCAAACGGTAGCTCAATGTTTACTTTTACATGCAGCTCCTTTCTGTTCTCACTATTGGCTCTTACCACTTTACATCTCACCAGAAGCTAGAGGGTATACAGTTCTCTAAAACCGCTTCAGCACTTATTGTTCGTAGACTTTTAGCTGATGGTCAGTGGACTGGTGTGAGTTGAAACCATTTTGTATATTAGATTTGCAGGAGTCTAATAATTCCAAACGTTGAGACTTTATCCATTTTCCTTTTGTTAAGAAAAGAGTGGATAAAATTTACCTCTTCATACTATCTTCTTGAAAAAAATTGCCTGTTTTGAATTACTTGTCCATTCCCTAGCTCAGGATATTTGTGGAGGGCAGGTATCCTTTACAGCCCTGAGTCGTTGTGAATGTTAAGTGACCATCAGCTGTGGGCTTAGAGCCCCGCTTGCTTGAAACGACCACAAGGCGGCAGCATTTCTACATTTCCGACTCTGGGTTTTTGGGCAACAAAGCCTCCCTGGAAATCCTGTAAGTAGGCTGAAAATTAGAGTGGAATGCGCCAGGGCAAGTCCCCAAGAGCTTATGTGTCCTTACTTCCTGTTTGTTTTTTAAATTTAACTTTTATTTATTATCAGAGCCAATTTGATACAAATGTTGTGCTTGTTCTAGGTGTACAGAACCGGGTATAATACGTCTATGGATCCATCTATTCTTCTTTGGATCCTTTCCCATGTAGGTTATTACAGAGTGGTGAATAGACCTCACTTGGTATTCCATAGGTATTTTGTGATTATATATTTCATATGTATTAGTACATGTCTCTTAACCCCCATATCCTAATTCATAAATTCCTTACATCTTTCCATTTCATTAAACATAATTTGTTTTGTTAATCCATGCATGTCCTTCTCTTGGAAATAAGTTCATGGATATCAATTTTTAGGTAACATCTAGAAGCGATGTCATAGGATATCTCCCCATATCCTAATGCATCCATTCCTTACACCTTTCCATTTCGTAAATAATTTTGTTTCCTTAACCCATGCGTGTCCTTCTCTTGGAAATAAGTTCATGGGTATCAATTTTTAGGTAACACCTAAAAGTGATGTCATAGGATATCTGTCTTTCTGTTTCGTTCTTCCTTCAAGTTGGCTGATGATCTTTAGGTCCTTCTATGGTGGTGCAAATGGCATTCTTTCATTCTTTTGCATGGTTGTGTACATGGACCACTTGATCTTTTCCCCCTGTTCTGTTGATGGACATTTTGGTTTCCTCGAAGTCTTGGCTATGGTAAATTCTGCTGCAGTGCAGTATTGCCAGCCTGTGTCTTTTTGATTCTGCTCTGCTTGGGGGATAGGCCCATCAAAGGGCCTACAAGATCACATGGTACCTCTATATTTATGTTTAAACGCACCTCCATTCTGTTCTCACTGCTGGCTCTTACCAGTTAACATCCCCCCAGCAGCTAGAGGGTACACAGTTCTCTGAAACTCCTTCGGCATTTTTTCTTTGTAAACTTTTTGCTGATGATCATTCTGAGGGCTGTGAGGTGAACATTTCTGTAGATTGGATTTTCATGGCTTTATTAATTCCTGATGTTGAGCATTTTTCCATGCCATTATTATTAAAATTAATTAATTAATTTATTGATTGATTTTTGGCTGTGTTGGGTCTTCGTTTCTGTGCGAGGGCTTTCTCTAGTTGTGGCAAGCGGGGGCCACTGTTCATCGTGGTGCGCGGGCCTCTCACTATCGCGACCTCTCTTGTTGCAGAGCACAGGCTCCAGACGCGCAGACTCAGTAGTTGTGGCTCATGGTCCTAGCTGCTCCGCGGCATGTGGGATCTTCCCAGACCAGGACTCGAACCCGTGTCCCCTATATTAGCAGGCAAATTCTCCACCACTGTGCCACCAGGGAAGCCCTCCTTGCCGTTTTTTTTATAAAAAAGAAAAAAAAAGACAAATTGTTTGTAAAATATGCCTGTTGAAATTGTCTTCTTGAAATGTTGACGTCTTTTCAATTTTCTGATCGATTGACGACCCCAGGATTTTTTTGAGGGCAGGTGTCATTTATAGGCCTGCAATGATTGTGAATATTAAGTGCCAAGTAGCGCAGGGTTTAATGCTGCTGTTGTGTGAAACGGCCACAAGGCGGCAGCATTTCTCCTCACCAAATCTGGCTTCCAGGGCAACATAGCCATAATGGAAGTTATGCTGTAGGTTGTAAATTAGAATGGAATGTGACAGGAAAATCCCCCATGAGTTTATGTCTCATTACTTCTTGTTTGTTTTTTCAATTTTATTTTTTATCACAGCAAATTTGATTATAATGTTTTGTTGGTTCTAGGTGTGCAAGATTTGGTTCTGTAAACACACATACATATATCTATTGTTCTTCTGATCCTTTTCCCATGAAGGTTATGACACAATGCTGAGTCGTGTTCTCTTGGTATGCCATAGGTCTTGGGTGATTATATATTTCACATGTGTTTGTATATCTCTGTTTACCCCAATGTCGTGATGTTTCCAATCCTCACACCTTTCCATCTGGTGAACCATAAGTTTGTTTAATGAATCTGTGATTGCCTTTCTCTGTGGAAATATCTTCATTGGTACCAATTTTTAGGTAACACCTATAAGTGATATCATACCATATGTATCTTTCACTTTCTCTCTTACTACCAGTTGCGTGATTACCTCTAGGTGCAGCATCTAGGGTGCTGCAAATGGCATTGTTTCATTTTTTTGCCTTGGCTAATATTCCAACTCTACTCGAACCAGTTCTTCTATTTTTTTTTTTTTTTTTTTTTTTGCGGTATGCGGTTCTCTCACTTGTGGCCTCTCCCAGTGCGGAACACACGCTCCGGACGCGCAGGCCTAGCGGCCATGGCTCACGGGCTTAGTTGCTCCGCGGCATGTGGGATCTTCCCGGACCAGGGCACGAACCCGTGTCCCCTGCATTGGCAGGCGGATTCTCAACCACTGCGCCACCAGGGAAGCCCATGAACCAGTTCTTCTTTATCCAGTCATGTGTTCATGATCTTTACGCTTGCTTCCATGTCTTGGCTATTGTAATACTCCTGCAGTGCAGATCTGCCTGCCTGTGTCTTTCCAATTTGGTCTTTTTAGGTTATAGACCCTGAGGTGGGCCTGCTGGATCATAGAGTAGCTCAATGTTTACCCTTTAAAGGCACCTCCGTTGTGTTCCCATCAGGGGCTCTCACCAGGTTACGTGCCACTTCAACTTAGGGTATGCATTGCTCCACAACCCCTTCAGCATTGATTATTTGTAGTTTCTTGCTGATGGTTATTCTGAGTGGTGTGAGCTGATACCTGTTTCTGGATGGATTTGCATATGTCTCATAATCCCATGAAATTGAGCTTTCAGGAATGTCCTTTTATTTTTCAAACTGTGAGTACAGCTTACTTCTTCAAATGGGTTTCTTGAAGTATGTGCCACATTTTGAAACTTTTTGGCCTTTACCTTCATCCAGTCATTTTGAGGGCAGGTTTCCTTTACAGCCCTGCAGTCCTTGTTCATACGAAGTGAACATTAGCACAGATTTCAAAGCTGTTGTTGCAGGTAACGGCCAGGGGGCAGCAGCATTTCTACATCCCCCAATCTGGTACCAAGTGAAAGAGACCTTCCTGCCAGTGATGTTCCTCAGTTATAAATTAGAGTGGAGTGTGCCCCGATAAACACCCCAAAAGCTTATGTCTTCTTACTTATGTTTTTTTACATCTAATTTATATTTTTATTGGAGTATTATTCCACTGTGTGTATGGACCACTTCTTCTTTGTGCATTCCTCTGTTGATGGACATGTTCGTTGCTTCTAAGTTTTGACTGTGCTAAATGTTGCTGGAGTGCATGATTGCCAGCCTGTGACTTGTGGATTCTCGTTTTCTCAGGTGATAGTCCCAGCAGTGGGTATGCTTGATTGACTGGCAGCTCAATGTTTTACCTTTTCAAAGCACCTCCATTGTGTTTTCATTAGTGACTCTTACCACGTCCCACTTAGCACTGAGGGTACTCGTTTCTCCACAGCCCCTTCAGCATTCATTGTTGGCAGAATTCTTGCTCATGGCCATTTTGACTGGTGTGAGCTGGTAGGTTTTTGTAATTTGGATTTGCATGTTTTTAATAATTCCTAATGTTCAGCATTTTCCATACCTTTATCTTTTTTATTCAACATAAAAGGAAAAAAGTGGGAGTACAATATACCTCTTGAAATTGTCTTCTCGGAAGCTTGTCCTCTTTGGAATTTCTTGGTCGATTTTCGACCCCAAGATTTTTTTTTGAGGGGAGGTGTCATTTACAGGCCTGCAATGATTATGAATATTTAGGGACCATTAGCACTGGGTTTAAAGCTGCTGTTGTGGGAAACGGCCACAAGGCGGCAGCATTTCTCCATTCCTAAATGTGGTTACTAGGGCAGCAGAGTCTCTCTGGAAGTCATGTTCCTAGGTTGTAAATTAGAATGGAATGTGCCAGGAGAAAAACCCCATGAGTTTATGTCTCATTCCTTCTTGTTCGTTGTTTTAATTTTTTTTAATCGGGGTAATGATTAGAATATGGTTTGTCCTAGGTGTACACAGTCTGGTTCATTTGTACATTATATATGTCTATTCATGTACAGAAGCTCTTCCCATGTAAATTATTAGAGAGTGTTCCGTAGGCCTCCCTTGCTATATGGTCGTCCTTTTTGTTATATGTATTCAATAGGTATTTGTATACGTATGGTAACCCTAATCTTAATTTATCCATTCCCCCCACCTTTCCTTTTAGATGAGCATAGTTTGTTTTCTAAGTTGGTGCGTGTCTTTCTCTGTGGAAGTGTGATCATTTGTGTCAGTTGTTAGATAACACCTATAAGTGATATCATAGGATATATGTCTTTTGCTTTCCGACTTCCCTCATATTCTGGGAGTATCTCTAGGCTCATCTATGATGCCACAAAGAACAGTGTGTCATTGTTTTCCATGTCTAATATTCCACTGATTACATGGACCACATTTTCTTTATCCTTTCACCTGTCGATGCACATTTTGGTGGATTCCATGGCTTGGCTATTGTGAATATGGCTGAAGTGCCACTGTCGCAGCCTGTGTCTTCTCGATTCTGGTCTTCTCAGGTGAGAGGCCCAACGGTGGGCCTGCTGGACCAAACGGTAGCTCAATGTTTACTTTTACATGCAGCTCCTTTCTGTTCTCACTATTGGCTCTTACCACTTTACATCTCACCAGAAGCTAGAGGGCATACAGTTCTCTAAAACCGCTTCAGCACTTATTGTTCGTAGACTTTTAGCTGATGGTCAGTGGACTGGTGTGAGTTGAAACCATTTTGTATATTAGATTTGCAGGAGTCTAATAATTCCAAACGTTGAGACTTTATCCATTTTCCTTTTGTTAAGAAAAGAGTGGATAAAATTTACCTCTTCATACTATCTTCTTGAAAAAAATTGCCTGTTTTGAATTACTTGTCCATTCCCTAGCTCAGGATATTTGTGGAGGGCAGGTATCCTTTACAGCCCTGAGTCGTTGTGAATGTTAAGTGACCATCAGCTGTGGGCTTAGAGCCCCGCTTGCTTGAAACGACCACAAGGCGGCAGCATTTCTACATTTCCGACTCTGGGTTTTTGGGCAACAAAGCCTCCCTGGAAATCCTGTAAGTAGGCTGAAAATTAGAGTGGAATGCGCCAGGGCAAGTCCCCAAGAGCTTATGTGTCCTTACTTCCTGTTTGTTTTTTAAATTTAACTTTTATTTATTATCAGAGCCAATTTGATACAAATGTTGTGCTTGTTCTAGGTGTACAGAACCGGGTATAATACGTCTATGGATCCATCTATTCTTCTTTGGATCCTTTCCCATGTAGGTTATTACAGAGTGGTGAATAGACCTCACTTGGTATTCCATAGGTATTTTGTGATTATATATTTCATATGTATTAGTACATGTCTCTTAACCCCCATATCCTAATTCATAAATTCCTTACATCTTTCCATTTCATTAAACATAATTTGTTTTGTTAATCCATGCATGTCCTTCTCTTGGAAATAAGTTCATGGATATCAATTTTTAGGTAACATCTAGAAGCGATGTCATAGGATATCTCCCCATATCCTAATGCATCCATTCCTTACACCTTTCCATTTCGTAAATAATTTTGTTTCCTTAACCCATGCGTGTCCTTCTCTTGGAAATAAGTTCATGGGTATCAATTTTTAGGTAACACCTAAAAGTGATGTCATAGGATATCTGTCTTTCTGTTTCGTTCTTCCTTCAAGTTGGCTGATGATCTTTAGGTCCTTCTATGGTGGTGCAAATGGCATTCTTTCATTCTTTTGCATGGTTGTGTACATGGACCACTTGATCTTTTCCCCCTGTTCTGTTGATGGACATTTTGGTTTCCTCGAAGTCTTGGCTATGGTAAATTCTGCTGCAGTGCAGTATTGCCAGCCTGTGTCTTTTTGATTCTGCTCTGCTTGGGGGATAGGCCCATCAAAGGGCCTACAAGATCACATGGTACCTCTATATTTATGTTTAAACGCACCTCCATTCTGTTCTCACTGCTGGCTCTTACCAGTTAACATCCCCCCAGCAGCTAGAGGGTACACAGTTCTCTGAAACTCCTTCGGCATTTTTTCTTTGTAAACTTTTTGCTGATGATCATTCTGAGGGCTGTGAGGTGAACATTTCTGTAGATTGGATTTTCATGGCTTTATTAATTCCTGATGTTGAGCATTTTTCCATGCCATTATTATTAAAATTAATTAATTAATTTATTGATTGATTTTTGGCTGTGTTGGGTCTTCGTTTCTGTGCGAGGGCTTTCTCTAGTTGTGGCAAGCGGGGGCCACTGTTCATCGTGGTGCGTGGGCCTCTCACTATCGCGACCTCTCTTGTTGCAGAGCACAGGCTCCAGACGCGCAGACTCAGTAGTTGTGGCTCATGGTCCTAGCTGCTCCGCGGCATGTGGGATCTTCCCAGACCAGGACTCGAACCCGTGTCCCCTATATTAGCAGGCAAATTCTCCACCACTGTGCCACCAGGGAAGCCCTCCTTGCCATTTTTTTTATAAAAAAGAAAAAAAAAAGACAAATTGTTTGTAAAATATGCCTGTTGAAATTGTCTTCTTGAAATGTTGACGTCTTTTCAATTTTCTGATCGATTGACGACCCCAGGATTTTTTTGAGGGCAGGTGTCATTTATAGGCCTGCAATGATTGTGAATATTAAGTGCCAAGTAGCGCAGGGTTTAATGCTGCTGTTGTGTGAAACGGCCACAAGGCGGCAGCATTTCTCCTCACCAAATCTGGCTTCCAGGGCAACATAGCCATAATGGAAGTTATGCTGTAGGTTGTAAATTAGAATGGAATGTGACAGGAAAATCCCCCATGAGTTTATGTCTCATTACTTCTTGTTTGTTTTTTCAATTTTATTTTTTATCACAGCAAATTTGATTATAATGTTTTGTTGGTTCTAGGTGTGCAAGATTTGGTTCTGTAAACACACATACATATATCTATTGTTCTTCTGATCCTTTTCCCATGAAGGTTATGACACAATGCTGAGTCGTGTTCTCTTGGTATGCCATAGGTCTTGGGTGATTATATATTTCACATGTGTTTGTATATCTCTGTTTACCCCAATGTCGTGATGTTTCCAATCCTCACACCTTTCCATCTGGTGAACCATAAGTTTGTTTAATGAATCTGTGATTGCCTTTCTCTGTGGAAATATCTTCATTGGTACCAATTTTTAGGTAACACCTATAAGTGATATCATACCATATGTATCTTTCACTTTCTCTCTTACTACCAGTTGCGTGATTACCTCTAGGTGCAGCATCTAGGGTGCTGCAAATGGCATTGTTTCATTTTTTTGCCTTGGCTAATATTCCAACTCTACTCGAACCAGTTCTTCTATTTTTTTTTTTTTTTGCGGTATTCGGTTCTCTCACTTGTGGCCTCTCCCATTGCGGAACACACGCTCCGGACGCGCAGGCCTAGCGGCCATGGCTCACGGGCTTAGTTGCTCCGCGGCATGTGGGATCTTCCCGGACCAGGGCACGAACCCGTGTCCCCTGCATTGGCAGGCGGATTCTCAACCACTGCGCCACCAGGGAAGCCCATGAACCAGTTCTTCTTTATCCAGTCATGTGTTCATGATCTTTACGCTTGCTTCCATGTCTTGGCTATTGTAATACTCCTGCAGTGCAGATCTGCCTGCCTGTGTCTTTCCAATTTGGTCTTTTTAGGTTATCGACCCTGAGGTGGGCCTGCTGGATCATAGAGTAGCTCAATGTTTACCCTTTAAAGGCACCTCCGTTGTGTTCCCATCAGGGGCTCTCACCAGGTTACGTGCCACTTCAACTTAGGGTATGCATTGCTCCACAACCCCTTCAGCATTGATTATTTGTAGTTTCTTGCTGATGGTTATTCTGAGTGGTGTGAGCTGATACCTGTTTCTGGATGGATTTGCATATGTCTCATAATCCCATGAAATTGAGCTTTCAGGAATGTCCTTTTATTTTTCAAACTGTGAGTACAGCTTACTTCTTCAAATGGGTTTCTTGAAGTATGTGCCACATTTTGAAACTTTTTGGCCTTTACCTTCATCCAGTCATTTTGAGGGCAGGTTTCCTTTACAGCCCTGCAGTCCTTGTTCATACGAAGTGAACATTAGCACAGATTTCAAAGCTGTTGTTGCAGGTAACGGCCAGGGGGCAGCAGCATTTCTACGTCCCCCAATCTGGTACCAAGTGAAAGAGACCTTCCTGCCAGTGATGTTCCTCAGTTATAAATTAGAGTGGAGTGTGCCCCGATAAACACCCCAAAAGCTTATGTCTTCTTACTTATGTTTTTTTACATCTAATTTATATTTTTATTGGAGTATTATTCCACTGTGTGTATGGACCACTTCTTCTTTGTGCATTCCTCTGTTGATGGACATGTTCGTTGCTTCTAAGTTTTGACTGTGCTAAATGTTGCTGGAGTGCATGATTGCCAGCCTGTGACTTGTGGATTCTCGTTTTCTCAGGTGATAGTCCCAGCAGTGGGTATGCTTGATTGACTGGCAGCTCAATGTTTTACCTTTTCAAAGCACCTCCATTGTGTTTTCATTAGTGACTCTTACCACGTCCCACTTAGCACTGAGGGTACTCGTTTCTCCACAGCCCCTTCAGCATTCATTGTTGGCAGAATTCTTGCTCATGGCCATTTTGACTGGTGTGAGCTGGTAGGTTTTTGTAATTTGGATTTGCATGTTTTTAATAATTCCTAATGTTCAGCATTTTCCATACCTTTATCTTTTTTATTCAACATAAAAGGAAAAAAGTGGGAGTACAATATACCTCTTGAAATTGTCTTCTCGGAAGCTTGTCCTCTTTGGAATTTCTTGGTCGATTTTCGACCCCAAGATTTTTTTTTGAGGGGAGGTGTCATTTACAGGCCTGCAATGATTATGAATATTTAGGGACCATTAGCACTGGGTTTAAAGCTGCTGTTGTGGGAAACGGCCACAAGGCGGCAGCATTTCTCCATTCCTAAATGTGGTTACTAGGGCAGCAGAGTCTCTCTGGAAGTCATGTTCCTAGGTTGTAAATTAGAATGGAATGTGCCAGGAGAAAAACCCCATGAGTTTATGTCTCATTCCTTCTTGTTCGTTGTTTTAATTTTTTTTAATCGGGGTAATGATTAGAATATGGTTTGTCCTAGGTGTACACAGTCTGGTTCATTTGTACATTATATATGTCTATTCATGTACAGAACCTCTTCCCATGTAAATTATTAGAGAGTGTTCCGTAGGCCTCCCTTGCTATATGGTCGTCCTTTTTGTTATATGTATTCAATAGGTATTTGTATACGTATGGTAACCCTAATCTTAATTTATCCATTCCCCCCACCTTTCCTTTTAGATGAGCATAGTTTGTTTTCTAAGTTGGTGCGTGTCTTTCTCTGTGGAAGTGTGATCATTTGTGTCAGTTGTTAGATAACACCTATAAGTGATATCATAGGATATATGTCTTTTGCTTTCCGACTTCCCTCATATTCTGGGAGTATCTCTAGGCTCATCTATGATGCCACAAAGAACAGTGTGTCATTGTTTTCCATGTCTAATATTCCACTGATTACATGGACCACATTTTCTTTATCCTTTCACCTGTCGATGCACATTTTGGTGGATTCCATGGCTTGGCTATTGTGAATATGGCTGAAGTGCCACTGTCGCAGCCTGTGTCTTCTCGATTCTGGTCTTCTCAGGTGAGAGGCCCAACGGTGGGCCTGCTGGACCAAACGGTAGCTCAATGTTTACTTTTACATGCAGCTCCTTTCTGTTCTCACTATTGGCTCTTACCACTTTACATCTCACCAGAAGCTAGAGGGCATACAGTTCTCTAAAACCGCTTCAGCACTTATTGTTCGTAGACTTTTAGCTGATGGTCAGTGGACTGGTGTGAGTTGAAACCATTTTGTATATTAGATTTGCAGGAGTCTAATAATTCCAAACGTTGAGACTTTATCCATTTTCCTTTTGTTAAGAAAAGAGTGGATAAAATTTACCTCTTCATACTATCTTCTTGAAAAAAATTGCCTGTTTTGAATTACTTGTCCATTCCCTAGCTCAGGATATTTGTGGAGGGCAGGTATCCTTTACAGCCCTGAGTCGTTGTGAATGTTAAGTGACCATCAGCTGTGGGCTTAGAGCCCCGCTTGCTTGAAACGACCACAAGGCGGCAGCATTTCTACATTTCCGACTCTGGGTTTTTGGGCAACAAAGCCTCCCTGGAAATCCTGTAAGTAGGCTGAAAATTAGAGTGGAATGCGCCAGGGCAAGTCCCCAAGAGCTTATGTGTCCTTACTTCCTGTTTGTTTTTTAAATTTAACTTTTATTTATTATCAGAGCCAATTTGATACAAATGTTGTGCTTGTTCTAGGTGTACAGAACCGGGTATAATACGTCTATGGATCCATCTATTCTTCTTTGGATCCTTTCCCATGTAGGTTATTACAGAGTGGTGAATAGACCTCACTTGGTATTCCATAGGTATTTTCTGATTATATATTTCATATGTATTAGTACATGTCTCTTAACCCCCATATCCTAATTCATAAATTCCTTACATCTTTCCATTTCATTAAACATAATTTGTTTTGTTAATCCATGCATGTCCTTCTCTTGGAAATAAGTTCATGGATATCAATTTTTAGGTAACATCTAGAAGCGATGTCATAGGATATCTCCCCATATCCTAATGCATCCATTCCTTACACCTTTCCATTTCGTAAATAATTTTGTTTCCTTAACCCATGCGTGTCCTTCTCTTGGAAATAAGTTCATGGGTATCAATTTTTAGGTAACACCTAAAAGTGATGTCATAGGATATCTGTCTTTCTGTTTCGTTCTTCCTTCAAGTTGGCTGATGATCTTTAGGTCCTTCTATGGTGGTGCAAATGGCATTCTTTCATTCTTTTGCATGGTTGTGTACATGGACCACTTGATCTTTTCCCCCTGTTCTGTTGATGGACATTTTGGTTTCCTCGAAGTCTTGGCTATGGTAAATTCTGCTGCAGTGCAGTATTGCCAGCCTGTGTCTTTTTGATTCTGCTCTGCTTGGGGGATAGGCCCATCAAAGGGCCTACAAGATCACATGGTACCTCTATATTTATGTTTAAACGCACCTCCATTCTGTTCTCACTGCTGGCTCTTACCAGTTAACATCCCCCCAGCAGCTAGAGGGTACACAGTTCTCTGAAACTCCTTCGGCATTTTTTCTTTGTAAACTTTTTGCTGATGATCATTCTGAGGGCTGTGAGGTGAACATTTCTGTAGATTGGATTTTCATGGCTTTATTAATTCCTGATGTTGAGCATTTTTCCATGCCATTATTATTAAAATTAATTAATTAATTTATTGATTGATTTTTGGCTGTGTTGGGTCTTCGTTTCTGTGCGAGGGCTTTCTCTAGTTGTGGCAAGCGGGGGCCACTGTTCATCGTGGTGCGCGGGCCTCTCACTATCGCGACCTCTCTTGTTGCAGAGCACAGGCTCCAGACGCGCAGACTCAGTAGTTGTGGCTCATGGTCCTAGCTGCTCCGCGGCATGTGGGATCTTCCCAGACCAGGACTCGAACCCGTGTCCCCTATATTAGCAGGCAAATTCTCCACCACTGTGCCACCAGGGAAGCCCTCCTTGCCATTTTTTTTATAAAAAAGAAAAAAAAAGACAAATTGTTTGTAAAATATGCCTGTTGAAATTGTCTTCTTGAAATGTTGACGTCTTTTCAATTTTCTGATCGATTGACGACCCCAGGATTTTTTTGAGGGCAGGTGTCATTTATAGGCCTGCAATGATTGTGAATATTAAGTGCCAAGTAGCGCAGGGTTTAATGCTGCTGTTGTGTGAAACGGCCACAAGGCGGAAGCATTTCTCCTCACCAAATCTGGCTTCCAGGGCAACATAGCCATAATGGAAGTTATGCTGTAGGTTGTAAATTAGAATGGAATGTGACAGGAAAATCCCCCATGAGTTTATGTCTCATTACTTCTTGTTTGTTTTTTCAATTTTATTTTTTATCACAGCAAATTTGATTATAATGTTTTGTTGGTTCTAGGTGTGCAAGATTTGGTTCTGTAAACACACATACATATATCTATTGTTCTTCTGATCCTTTTCCCATGAAGGTTATGACACAATGCTGAGTCGTGTTCTCTTGGTATGCCATAGGTCTTGGGTGATTATATATTTCACATGTGTTTGTATATCTCTGTTTACCCCAATGTCGTGATGTTTCCAATCCTCACACCTTTCCATCTGGTGAACCATAAGTTTGTTTAATGAATCTGTGATTGCCTTTCTCTGTGGAAATATCTTCATTGGTACCAATTTTTAGGTAACACCTATAAGTGATATCATACCATATGTATCTTTCACTTTCTCTCTTACTACCAGTTGCGTGATTACCTCTAGGTGCAGCATCTAGGGTGCTGCAAATGGCATTGTTTCATTTTTTTGCCTTGGCTAATATTCCAACTCTACTCGAACCAGTTCTTCTATTTTTTTTTTTTTTTGCGGTATTCGGTTCTCTCACTTGTGGCCTCTCCCATTGCGGAACACACGCTCCGGACGCGCAGGCCTAGCGGCCATGGCTCACGGGCTTAGTTGCTCCGCGGCATGTGGGATCTTCCCGGACCAGGGCACGAACCCGTGTCCCCTGCATTGGCAGGCGGATTCTCAACCACTGCGCCACCAGGGAAGCCCATGAACCAGTTCTTCTTTATCCAGTCATGTGTTCATGATCTTTACGCTTGCTTCCATGTCTTGGCTATTGTAATACTCCTGCAGTGCAGATCTGCCTGCCTGTGTCTTTCCAATTTGGTCTTTTTAGGTTATAGACCCTGAGGTGGGCCTGCTGGATCATAGAGTAGCTCAATGTTTACCCTTTAAAGGCACCTCCGTTGTGTTCCCATCAGGGGCTCTCACCAGGTTACGTGCCATTTCAACTTAGGGTATGCATTGCTCCACAACCCCTTCAGCATTGATTATTTGTAGTTTCTTGCTGATGGTTATTCTGAGTGGTGTGAGCTGATACCTGTTTCTGGATGGATTTGCATATGTCTCATAATCCCATGAAATTGAGCTTTCAGGAATGTCCTTTTATTTTTCAAACTGTGAGTACAGCTTACTTCTTCAAATGGGTTTCTTGAAGTATGTGCCACATTTTGAAACTTTTTGGCCTTTACCTTCATCCAGTCATTTTGAGGGCAGGTTTCCTTTACAGCCCTGCAGTCCTTGTTCATACGAAGTGAACATTAGCACAGATTTCAAAGCTGTTGTTGCAGGTAACGGCCAGGGGGCAGCAGCATTTCTACGTCCCCCAATCTGGTACCAAGTGAAAGAGACCTTCCTGCCAGTGATGTTCCTCAGTTATAAATTAGAGTGGAGTGTGCCCCGATAAACACCCCAAAAGCTTATGTCTTCTTGCTTATGTTTTTTTACATCTAATTTATATTTTTATTGGAGTATTATTCCACTGTGTGTATGGACCACTTCTTCTTTGTGCATTCCTCTGTTGATGGACATGTTCGTTGCTTCTAAGTTTTGACTGTGCTAAATGTTGCTGGAGTGCATGATTGCCAGCCTGTGACTTGTGGATTCTCGTTTTCTCAGGTGATAGTCCCAGCAGTGGGTATGCTTGATTGACTGGCAGCTCAATGTTTTACCTTTTCAAAGCACCTCCATTGTGTTTTCATTAGTGACTCTTACCACGTCCCACTTAGCACTGAGGGTACTCGTTTCTCCACAGCCCCTTCAGCATTCATTGTTGGCAGAATTCTTGCTCATGGCCATTTTGACTGGTGTGAGCTGGTAGGTTTTTGTAATTTGGATTTGCATGTTTTTAATAATTCCTAATGTTCAGCATTTTCCATACCTTTATCTTTTTTATTCAACATAAAAGGAAAAAAGTGGGAGTACAATATACCTCTTGAAATTGTCTTCTCGGAAGCTTGTCCTCTTTGGAATTTCTTGGTCGATTTTCGACCCCAAGATTTTTTTTTGAGGGGAGGTGTCATTTACAGGCCTGCAATGATTATGAATATTTAGGGACCATTAGCACTGGGTTTAAAGCTGCTGTTGTGGGAAACGGCCACAAGGCGGCAGCATTTCTCCATTCCAAATGTGGTTACTAGGGCAGCAGAGTCTCTCTGGAAGTCATGTTCCTAGGTTGTAAATTAGAATGGAATGTGCCAGGAGAAAAACCCCATGAGTTTATGTCTCATTCCTTCTTGTTCGTTGTTTTAATTTTTTTTAATCGGGGTAATGATTAGAATATGGTTTGTCCTAGGTGTACACAGTCTGGTTCATTTGTACATTATATATGTCTATTCATGTACAGAACCTCTTCCCATGTAAATTATTAGAGAGTGTTCCGTAGGCCTCCCTTGCTATATGGTCGTCCTTTTTGTTATATGTATTCAATAGGTATTTGTATACGTATGGTAACCCTAATCTTAATTTATCCATTCCCCCCACCTTTCCTTTTAGATGAGCATAGTTTGTTTTCTAAGTTGGTGCGTGTCTTTCTCTGTGGAAGTGTGATCATTTGTGTCAGTTGTTAGATAACACCTATAAGTGATATCATAGGATATATGTCTTTTGCTTTCCGACTTCCCTCATATTCTGGGAGTATCTCTAGGCTCATCTATGATGCCACAAAGAACAGTGTGTCATTGTTTTCCATGTCTAATATTCCACTGATTACATGGACCACATTTTCTTTATCCTTTCACCTGTCGATGCACATTTTGGTGGATTCCATGGCTTGGCTATTGTGAATATGGCTGAAGTGCCACTGTCGCAGCCTGTGTCTTCTCGATTCTGGTCTTCTCAGGTGAGAGGCCCAACGGTGGGCCTGCTGGACCAAACGGTAGCTCAATGTTTACTTTTACATGCAGCTCCTTTCTGTTCTCACTATTGGCTCTTACCACTTTACATCTCACCAGAAGCTAGAGGGCATACAGTTCTCTAAAACCGCTTCAGCACTTATTGTTCGTAGACTTTTAGCTGATGGTCAGTGGACTGGTGTGAGTTGAAACCATTTTGTATATTAGATTTGCAGGAGTCTAATAATTCCAAACGTTGAGACTTTATCCATTTTCCTTTTGTTAAGAAAAGAGTGGATAAAATTTACCTCTTCATACTATCTTCTTGAAAAAAATTGCCTGTTTTGAATTACTTGTCCATTCCCTAGCTCAGGATATTTGTGGAGGGCAGGTATCCTTTACAGCCCTGAGTCGTTGTGAATGTTAAGTGACCATCAGCTGTGGGCTTAGAGCCCCGCTTGCTTGAAACGACCACAAGGCGGCAGCATTTCTACATTTCCGACTCTGGGTTTTTGGGCAACAAAGCCTCCCTGGAAATCCTGTAAGTAGGCTGAAAATTAGAGTGGAATGCGCCAGGGCAAGTCCCCAAGAGCTTATGTGTCCTTACTTCCTGTTTGTTTTTTAAATTTAACTTTTATTTATTATCAGAGCCAATTTGATACAAATGTTGTGCTTGTTCTAGGTGTACAGAACCGGGTATAATACGTCTATGGATCCATCTATTCTTCTTTGGATCCTTTCCCATGTAGGTTATTACAGAGTGGTGAATAGACCTCACTTGGTATTCCATAGGTATTTTCTGATTATATATTTCATATGTATTAGTACATGTCTCTTAACCCCCATATCCTAATTCATAAATTCCTTACATCTTTCCATTTCATTAAACATAATTTGTTTTGTTAATCCATGCATGTCCTTCTCTTGGAAATAAGTTCATGGATATCAATTTTTAGGTAACATCTAGAAGCGATGTCATAGGATATCTCCCCATATCCTAATGCATCCATTCCTTACACCTTTCCATTTCGTAAATAATTTTGTTTCCTTAACCCATGCGTGTCCTTCTCTTGGAAATAAGTTCATGGGTATCAATTTTTAGGTAACACCTAAAAGTGATGTCATAGGATATCTGTCTTTCTGTTTCGTTCTTCCTTCAAGTTGGCTGATGATCTTTAGGTCCTTCTATGGTGGTGCAAATGGCATTCTTTCATTCTTTTGCATGGTTGTGTACATGGACCACTTGATCTTTTCCCCCTGTTCTGTTGATGGACATTTTGGTTTCCTCGAAGTCTTGGCTATGGTAAATTCTGCTGCAGTGCAGTATTGCCAGCCTGTGTCTTTTTGATTCTGCTCTGCTTGGGGGATAGGCCCATCAAAGGGCCTACAAGATCACATGGTACCTCTATATTTATGTTTAAACGCACCTCCATTCTGTTCTCACTGCTGGCTCTTACCAGTTAACATCCCCCCAGCAGCTAGAGGGTACACAGTTCTCTGAAACTCCTTCGGCATTTTTTCTTTGTAAACTTTTTGCTGATGATCATTCTGAGGGCTGTGAGGTGAACATTTCTGTAGATTGGATTTTCATGGCTTTATTAATTCCTGATGTTGAGCATTTTTCCATGCCATTATTATTAAAATTAATTAATTAATTTATTGATTGATTTTTGGCTGTGTTGGGTCTTCGTTTCTGTGTGAGGGCTTTCTCTAGTTGTGGCAAGCGGGGGCCACTGTTCATCGTGGTGCGCGGGCCTCTCACTATCGCGACCTCTCTTGTTGCAGAGCACAGGCTCCAGACGCGCAGACTCAGTAGTTGTGGCTCATGGTCCTAGCTGCTCCGCGGCATGTGGGATCTTCCCAGACCAGGACTCGAACCCGTGTCCCCTATATTAGCAGGCAAATTCTCCACCACTGTGCCACCAGGGAAGCCCTCCTTGCCATTTTTTTTATAAAAAAGAAAAAAAAAGACAAATTGTTTGTAAAATATGCCTGTTGAAATTGTCTTCTTGAAATGTTGACGTCTTTTCAATTTTCTGATCGATTGACGACCCCAGGATTTTTTTGAGGGCAGGTGTCATTTATAGGCCTGCAATGATTGTGAATATTAAGTGCCAAGTAGCGCAGGGTTTAATGCTGCTGTTGTGTGAAACGGCCACAAGGCGGCAGCATTTCTCCTCACCAAATCTGGCTTCCAGGGCAACATAGCCATAATGGAAGTTATGCTGTAGGTTGTAAATTAGAATGGAATGTGACAGGAAAATCCCCCATGAGTTTATGTCTCATTACTTCTTGTTTGTTTTTTCAATTTTATTTTTTATCACAGCAAATTTGATTATAATGTTTTGTTGGTTCTAGGTGTGCAAGATTTGGTTCTGTAAACACACATACATATATCTATTGTTCTTCTGATCCTTTTCCCATGAAGGTTATGACACAATGCTGAGTCGTGTTCTCTTGGTATGCCATAGGTCTTGGGTGATTATATATTTCACATGTGTTTGTATATCTCTGTTTACCCCAATGTCGTGATGTTTCCAATCCTCACACCTTTCCATCTGGTGAACCATAAGTTTGTTTAATGAATCTGTGATTGCCTTTCTCTGTGGAAATATCTTCATTGGTACCAATTTTTAGGTAACACCTATAAGTGATATCATACCATATGTATCTTTCACTTTCTCTCTTACTACCAGTTGCGTGATTACCTCTAGGTGCAGCATCTAGGGTGCTGCAAATGGCATTGTTTCATTTTTTTGCCTTGGCTAATATTCCAACTCTACTCGAACCAGTTCTTCTATTTTTTTTTTTTTTTTTTTTTTTTTTTGCGGTATGCGGTTCTCTCACTTGTGGCCTCTCCCATTGCGGAACACACGCTCCGGACGCGCAGGCCTAGCGGCCATGGCTCACGGGCTTAGTTGCTCCGCGGCATGTGGGATCTTCCCGGACCAGGGCACGAACCCGTGTCCCCTGCATTGGCAGGCGGATTCTCAACCACTGCGCCACCAGGGAAGCCCATGAACCAGTTCTTCTTTATCCAGTCATGTGTTCATGATCTTTACGCTTGCTTCCATGTCTTGGCTATTGTAATACTCCTGCAGTGCAGATCTGCCTGCCTGTGTCTTTCCAATTTGGTCTTTTTAGGTTATCGACCCTGAGGTGGGCCTGCTGGATCATAGAGTAGCTCAATGTTTACCCTTTAAAGGCACCTCCGTTGTGTTCCCATCAGGGGCTCTCACCAGGTTACGTGCCACTTCAACTTAGGGTATGCATTGCTCCACAACCCCTTCAGCATTGATTATTTGTAGTTTCTTGCTGATGGTTATTCTGAGTGGTGTGAGCTGATACCTGTTTCTGGATGGATTTGCATATGTCTCATAATCCCATGAAATTGAGCTTTCAGGAATGTCCTTTTATTTTTCAAACTGTGAGTACAGCTTACTTCTTCAAATGGGTTTCTTGAAGTATGTGCCACATTTTGAAACTTTTTGGCCTTTACCTTCATCCAGTCATTTTGAGGGCAGGTTTCCTTTACAGCCCTGCAGTCCTTGTTCATACGAAGTGAACATTAGCACAGATTTCAAAGCTGTTGTTGCAGGTAACGGCCAGGGGGCAGCAGCATTTCTACGTCCCCCAATCTGGTACCAAGTGAAAGAGACCTTCCTGCCAGTGATGTTCCTCAGTTATAAATTAGAGTGGAGTGTGCCCCGATAAACACCCCAAAAGCTTATGTCTTCTTACTTATGTTTTTTTACATCTAATTTATATTTTTATTGGAGTATTATTCCACTGTGTGTATGGACCACTTCTTCTTTGTGCATTCCTCTGTTGATGGACATGTTCGTTGCTTCTAAGTTTTGACTGTGCTAAATGTTGCTGGAGTGCATGATTGCCAGCCTGTGACTTGTGGATTCTCGTTTTCTCAGGTGATAGTCCCAGCAGTGGGTATGCTTGATTGACTGGCAGCTCAATGTTTTACCTTTTCAAAGCACCTCCATTGTGTTTTCATTAGTGACTCTTACCACGTCCCACTTAGCACTGAGGGTACTCGTTTCTCCACAGCCCCTTCAGCATTCATTGTTGGCAGAATTCTTGCTCATGGCCATTTTGACTGGTGTGAGCTGGTAGGTTTTTGTAATTTGGATTTGCATGTTTTTAATAATTCCTAATGTTCAGCATTTTCCATACCTTTATCTTTTTTATTCAACATAAAAGGAAAAAAGTGGGAGTACAATATACCTCTTGAAATTGTCTTCTCGGAAGCTTGTCCTCTTTGGAATTTCTTGGTCGATTTTCGACCCCAAGATTTTTTTTTGAGGGGAGGTGTCATTTACAGGCCTGCAATGATTATGAATATTTAGGGACCATTAGCACTGGGTTTAAAGCTGCTGTTGTGGGAAACGGCCACAAGGCGGCAGCATTTCTCCATTCCTAAATGTGGTTACTAGGGCAGCAGAGTCTCTCTGGAAGTCATGTTCCTAGGTTGTAAATTAGAATGGAATGTGCCAGGAGAAAAACCCCATGAGTTTATGTCTCATTCCTTCTTGTTCGTTGTTTTAATTTTTTTTAATCGGGGTAATGATTAGAATATGGTTTGTCCTAGGTGTACACAGTCTGGTTCATTTGTACATTATATATGTCTATTCATGTACAGAACCTCTTCCCATGTAAATTATTAGAGAGTGTTCCGTAGGCCTCCCTTGCTATATGGTCGTCCTTTTTGTTATATGTATTCAATAGGTATTTGTATACGTATGGTAACCCTAATCTTAATTTATCCATTCCCCCCACCTTTCCTTTTAGATGAGCATAGTTTGTTTTCTAAGTTGGTGCGTGTCTTTCTCTGTGGAAGTGTGATCATTTGTGTCAGTTGTTAGATAACACCTATAAGTGATATCATAGGATATATGTCTTTTGCTTTCCGACTTCCCTCATATTCTGGGAGTATCTCTAGGCTCATCTATGATGCCACAAAGAACAGTGTGTCATTGTTTTCCATGTCTAATATTCCACTGATTACATGGACCACATTTTCTTTATCCTTTCACCTGTCGATGCACATTTTGGTGGATTCCATGGCTTGGCTATTGTGAATATGGCTGAAGTGCCACTGTCGCAGCCTGTGTCTTCTCGATTCTGGTCTTCTCAGGTGAGAGGCCCAACGGTGGGCCTGCTGGACCAAACGGTAGCTCAATGTTTACTTTTACATGCAGCTCCTTTCTGTTCTCACTATTGGCTCTTACCACTTTACATCTCACCAGAAGCTAGAGGGCATACAGTTCTCTAAAACCGCTTCAGCACTTATTGTTCGTAGACTTTTAGCTGATGGTCAGTGGACTGGTGTGAGTTGAAACCATTTTGTATATTAGATTTGCAGGAGTCTAATAATTCCAAACGTTGAGACTTTATCCATTTTCCTTTTGTTAAGAAAAGAGTGGATAAAATTTACCTCTTCATACTATCTTCTTGAAAAAAATTGCCTGTTTTGAATTACTTGTCCATTCCCTAGCTCAGGATATTTGTGGAGGGCAGGTATCCTTTACAGCCCTGAGTCGTTGTGAATGTTAAGTGACCATCAGCTGTGGGCTTAGAGCCCCGCTTGCTTGAAACGACCACAAGGCGGCAGCATTTCTACATTTCCGACTCTGGGTTTTTGGGCAACAAAGCCTCCCTGGAAATCCTGTAAGTAGGCTGAAAATTAGAGTGGAATGCGCCAGGGCAAGTCCCCAAGAGCTTATGTGTCCTTACTTCCTGTTTGTTTTTTAAATTTAACTTTTATTTATTATCAGAGCCAATTTGATACAAATGTTGTGCTTGTTCTAGGTGTACAGAACCGGGTATAATACGTCTATGGATCCATCTATTCTTCTTTGGATCCTTTCCCATGTAGGTTATTACAGAGTGGTGAATAGACCTCACTTGGTATTCCATAGGTATTTTCTGATTATATATTTCATATGTATTAGTACATGTCTCTTAACCCCCATATCCTAATTCATAAATTCCTTACATCTTTCCATTTCATTAAACATAATTTGTTTTGTTAATCCATGCATGTCCTTCTCTTGGAAATAAGTTCATGGATATCAATTTTTAGGTAACATCTAGAAGCGATGTCATAGGATATCTCCCCATATCCTAATGCATCCATTCCTTACACCTTTCCATTTCGTAAATAATTTTGTTTCCTTAACCCATGCGTGTCCTTCTCTTGGAAATAAGTTCATGGGTATCAATTTTTAGGTAACACCTAAAAGTGATGTCATAGGATATCTGTCTTTCTGTTTCGTTCTTCCTTCAAGTTGGCTGATGATCTTTAGGTCCTTCTATGGTGGTGCAAATGGCATTCTTTCATTCTTTTGCATGGTTGTGTACATGGACCACTTGATCTTTTCCCCCTGTTCTGTTGATGGACATTTTGGTTTCCTCGAAGTCTTGGCTATGGTAAATTCTGCTGCAGTGCAGTATTGCCAGCCTGTGTCTTTTTGATTCTGCTCTGCTTGGGGGATAGGCCCATCAAAGGGCCTACAAGATCACATGGTACCTCTATATTTATGTTTAAACGCACCTCCATTCTGTTCTCACTGCTGGCTCTTACCAGTTAACATCCCCCCAGCAGCTAGAGGGTACACAGTTCTCTGAAACTCCTTCGGCATTTTTTCTTTGTAAACTTTTTGCTGATGATCATTCTGAGGGCTGTGAGGTGAACATTTCTGTAGATTGGATTTTCATGGCTTTATTAATTCCTGATGTTGAGCATTTTTCCATGCCATTATTATTAAAATTAATTAATTAATTTATTGATTGATTTTTGGCTGTGTTGGGTCTTCGTTTCTGTGTGAGGGCTTTCTCTAGTTGTGGCAAGCGGGGGCCACTGTTCATCGTGGTGCGCGGGCCTCTCACTATCGCGACCTCTCTTGTTGCAGAGCACAGGCTCCAGACGCGCAGACTCAGTAGTTGTGGCTCATGGTCCTAGCTGCTCCGCGGCATGTGGGATCTTCCCAGACCAGGACTCGAACCCGTGTCCCCTATATTAGCAGGCAAATTCTCCACCACTGTGCCACCAGGGAAGCCCTCCTTGCCATTTTTTTTATAAAAAAGAAAAAAAAAGACAAATTGTTTGTAAAATATGCCTGTTGAAATTGTCTTCTTGAAATGTTGACGTCTTTTCAATTTTCTGATCGATTGACGACCCCAGGATTTTTTTGAGGGCAGGTGTCATTTATAGGCCTGCAATGATTGTGAATATTAAGTGCCAAGTAGCGCAGGGTTTAATGCTGCTGTTGTGTGAAACGGCCACAAGGCGGCAGCATTTCTCCTCACCAAATCTGGCTTCCAGGGCAACATAGCCATAATGGAAGTTATGCTGTAGGTTGTAAATTAGAATGGAATGTGACAGGAAAATCCCCCATGAGTTTATGTCTCATTACTTCTTGTTTGTTTTTTCAATTTTATTTTTTATCACAGCAAATTTGATTATAATGTTTTGTTGGTTCTAGGTGTGCAAGATTTGGTTCTGTAAACACACATACATATATCTATTGTTCTTCTGATCCTTTTCCCATGAAGGTTATGACACAATGCTGAGTCGTGTTCTCTTGGTATGCCATAGGTCTTGGGTGATTATATATTTCACATGTGTTTGTATATCTCTGTTTACCCCAATGTCGTGATGTTTCCAATCCTCACACCTTTCCATCTGGTGAACCATAAGTTTGTTTAATGAATCTGTGATTGCCTTTCTCTGTGGAAATATCTTCATTGGTACCAATTTTTAGGTAACACCTATAAGTGATATCATACCATATGTATCTTTCACTTTCTCTCTTACTACCAGTTGCGTGATTACCTCTAGGTGCAGCATCTAGGGTGCTGCAAATGGCATTGTTTCATTTTTTTGCCTTGGCTAATATTCCAACTCTACTCGAACCAGTTCTTCTATTTTTTTTTTTTTTTTTTTTTTTTTTTGCGGTATGCGGTTCTCTCACTTGTGGCCTCTCCCATTGCGGAACACACGCTCCGGACGCGCAGGCCTAGCGGCCATGGCTCACGGGCTTAGTTGCTCCGCGGCATGTGGGATCTTCCCGGACCAGGGCACGAACCCGTGTCCCCTGCATTGGCAGGCGGATTCTCAACCACTGCGCCACCAGGGAAGCCCATGAACCAGTTCTTCTTTATCCAGTCATGTGTTCATGATCTTTACGCTTGCTTCCATGTCTTGGCTATTGTAATACTCCTGCAGTGCAGATCTGCCTGCCTGTGTCTTTCCAATTTGGTCTTTTTAGGTTATAGACCCTGAGGTGGGCCTGCTGGATCATAGAGTAGCTCAATGTTTACCCTTTAAAGGCACCTCCGTTGTGTTCCCATCAGGGGCTCTCACCAGGTTACGTGCCACTTCAACTTAGGGTATGCATTGCTCCACAACCCCTTCAGCATTGATTATTTGTAGTTTCTTGCTGATGGTTATTCTGAGTGGTGTGAGCTGATACCTGTTTCTGGATGGATTTGCATATGTCTCATAATCCCATGAAATTGAGCTTTCAGGAATGTCCTTTTATTTTTCAAACTGTGAGTACAGCTTACTTCTTCAAATGGGTTTCTTGAAGTATGTGCCACATTTTGAAACTTTTTGGCCTTTACCTTCATCCAGTCATTTTGAGGGCAGGTTTCCTTTACAGCCCTGCAGTCCTTGTTCATACGAAGTGAACATTAGCACAGATTTCAAAGCTGTTGTTGCAGGTAACGGCCAGGGGGCAGCAGCATTTCTACGTCCCCCAATCTGGTACCAAGTGAAAGAGACCTTCCTGCCAGTGATGTTCCTCAGTTATAAATTAGAGTGGAGTGTGCCCCGATAAACACCCCAAAAGCTTATGTCTTCTTACTTATGTTTTTTTACATCTAATTTATATTTTTATTGGAGTATTATTCCACTGTGTGTATGGACCACTTCTTCTTTGTGCATTCCTCTGTTGATGGACATGTTCGTTGCTTCTAAGTTTTGACTGTGCTAAATGTTGCTGGAGTGCATGATTGCCAGCCTGTGACTTGTGGATTCTCGTTTTCTCAGGTGATAGTCCCAGCAGTGGGTATGCTTGATTGACTGGCAGCTCAATGTTTTACCTTTTCAAAGCACCTCCATTGTGTTTTCATTAGTGACTCTTACCACGTCCCACTTAGCACTGAGGGTACTCGTTTCTCCACAGCCCCTTCAGCATTCATTGTTGGCAGAATTCTTGCTCATGGCCATTTTGACTGGTGTGAGCTGGTAGGTTTTTGTAATTTGGATTTGCATGTTTTTAATAATTCCTAATGTTCAGCATTTTCCATACCTTTATCTTTTTTATTCAACATAAAAGGAAAAAAGTGGGAGTACAATATACCTCTTGAAATTGTCTTCTCGGAAGCTTGTCCTCTTTGGAATTTCTTGGTCGATTTTCGACCCCAAGATTTTTTTTTGAGGGGAGGTGTCATTTACAGGCCTGCAATGATTATGAATATTTAGGGACCATTAGCACTGGGTTTAAAGCTGCTGTTGTGGGAAACGGCCACAAGGCGGCAGCATTTCTCCATTCCTAAATGTGGTTACTAGGGCAGCAGAGTCTCTCTGGAAGTCATGTTCCTAGGTTGTAAATTAGAATGGAATGTGCCAGGAGAAAAACCCCATGAGTTTATGTCTCATTCCTTCTTGTTCGTTGTTTTAATTTTTTTTAATCGGGGTAATGATTAGAATATGGTTTGTCCTAGGTGTACACAGTCTGGTTCATTTGTACATTATATATGTCTATTCATGTACAGAAGCTCTTCCCATGTAAATTATTAGAGAGTGTTCCGTAGGCCTCCCTTGCTATATGGTCGTCCTTTTTGTTATATGTATTCAATAGGTATTTGTATACGTATGGTAACCCTAATCTTAATTTATCCATTCCCCCCACCTTTCCTTTTAGATGAGCATAGTTTGTTTTCTAAGTTGGTGCGTGTCTTTCTCTGTGGAAGTGTGATCATTTGTGTCAGTTGTTAGATAACACCTATAAGTGATATCATAGGATATATGTCTTTTGCTTTCCGACTTCCCTCATATTCTGGGAGTATCTCTAGGCTCATCTATGATGCCACAAAGAACAGTGTGTCATTGTTTTCCATGTCTAATATTCCACTGATTACATGGACCACATTTTCTTTATCCTTTCACCTGTCGATGCACATTTTGGTGGATTCCATGGCTTGGCTATTGTGAATATGGCTGAAGTGCCACTGTCGCAGCCTGTGTCTTCTCGATTCTGGTCTTCTCAGGTGAGAGGCCCAACGGTGGGCCTGCTGGACCAAACGGTAGCTCAATGTTTACTTTTACATGCAGCTCCTTTCTGTTCTCACTATTGGCTCTTACCACTTTACATCTCACCAGAAGCTAGAGGGCATACAGTTCTCTAAAACCGCTTCAGCACTTATTGTTCGTAGACTTTTAGCTGATGGTCAGTGGACTGGTGTGAGTTGAAACCATTTTGTATATTAGATTTGCAGGAGTCTAATAATTCCAAACGTTGAGACTTTATCCATTTTCCTTTTGTTAAGAAAAGAGTGGATAAAATTTACCTCTTCATACTATCTTCTTGAAAAAAATTGCCTGTTTTGAATTACTTGTCCATTCCCTAGCTCAGGATATTTGTGGAGGGCAGGTATCCTTTACAGCCCTGAGTCGTTGTGAATGTTAAGTGACCATCAGCTGTGGGCTTAGAGCCCCGCTTGCTTGAAACGACCACAAGGCGGCAGCATTTCTACATTTCCGACTCTGGGTTTTTGGGCAACAAAGCCTCCCTGGAAATCCTGTAAGTAGGCTGAAAATTAGAGTGGAATGCGCCAGGGCAAGTCCCCAAGAGCTTATGTGTCCTTACTTCCTGTTTGTTTTTTAAATTTAACTTTTATTTATTATCAGAGCCAATTTGATACAAATGTTGTGCTTGTTCTAGGTGTACAGAACCGGGTATAATACGTCTATGGATCCATCTATTCTTCTTTGGATCCTTTCCCATGTAGGTTATTACAGAGTGGTGAATAGACCTCACTTGGTATTCCATAGGTATTTTCTGATTATATATTTCATATGTATTAGTACATGTCTCTTAACCCCCATATCCTAATTCATAAATTCCTTACATCTTTCCATTTCATTAAACATAATTTGTTTTGTTAATCCATGCATGTCCTTCTCTTGGAAATAAGTTCATGGATATCAATTTTTAGGTAACATCTAGAAGCGATGTCATAGGATATCTCCCCATATCCTAATGCATCCATTCCTTACACCTTTCCATTTCGTAAATAATTTTGTTTCCTTAACCCATGCGTGTCCTTCTCTTGGAAATAAGTTCATGGGTATCAATTTTTAGGTAACACCTAAAAGTGATGTCATAGGATATCTGTCTTTCTGTTTCGTTCTTCCTTCAAGTTGGCTGATGATCTTTAGGTCCTTCTATGGTGGTGCAAATGGCATTCTTTCATTCTTTTGCATGGTTGTGTACATGGACCACTTGATCTTTTCCCCCTGTTCTGTTGATGGACATTTTGGTTTCCTCGAAGTCTTGGCTATGGTAAATTCTGCTGCAGTGCAGTATTGCCAGCCTGTGTCTTTTTGATTCTGCTCTGCTTGGGGGATAGGCCCATCAAAGGGCCTACAAGATCACATGGTACCTCTATATTTATGTTTAAACGCACCTCCATTCTGTTCTCACTGCTGGCTCTTACCAGTTAACATCCCCCCAGCAGCTAGAGGGTACACAGTTCTCTGAAACTCCTTCGGCATTTTTTCTTTGTAAACTTTTTGCTGATGATCATTCTGAGGGCTGTGAGGTGAACATTTCTGTAGATTGGATTTTCATGGCTTTATTAATTCCTGATGTTGAGCATTTTTCCATGCCATTATTATTAAAATTAATTAATTAATTTATTGATTGATTTTTGGCTGTGTTGGGTCTTCGTTTCTGTGTGAGGGCTTTCTCTAGTTGTGGCAAGCGGGGGCCACTGTTCATCGTGGTGCGCGGGCCTCTCACTATCGCGACCTCTCTTGTTGCAGAGCACAGGCTCCAGACGCGCAGACTCAGTAGTTGTGGCTCATGGTCCTAGCTGCTCCGCGGCATGTGGGATCTTCCCAGACCAGGACTCGAACCCGTGTCCCCTATATTAGCAGGCAAATTCTCCACCACTGTGCCACCAGGGAAGCCCTCCTTGCCATTTTTTTTATAAAAAAGAAAAAAAAAGACAAATTGTTTGTAAAATATGCCTGTTGAAATTGTCTTCTTGAAATGTTGACGTCTTTTCAATTTTCTGATCGATTGACGACCCCAGGATTTTTTTGAGGGCAGGTGTCATTTATAGGCCTGCAATGATTGTGAATATTAAGTGCCAAGTAGCGCAGGGTTTAATGCTGCTGTTGTGTGAAACGGCCACAAGGCGGCAGCATTTCTCCTCACCAAATCTGGCTTCCAGGGCAACATAGCCATAATGGAAGTTATGCTGTAGGTTGTAAATTAGAATGGAATGTGACAGGAAAATCCCCCATGAGTTTATGTCTCATTACTTCTTGTTTGTTTTTTCAATTTTATTTTTTATCACAGCAAATTTGATTATAATGTTTTGTTGGTTCTAGGTGTGCAAGATTTGGTTCTGTAAACACACATACATATATCTATTGTTCTTCTGATCCTTTTCCCATGAAGGTTATGACACAATGCTGAGTCGTGTTCTCTTGGTATGCCATAGGTCTTGGGTGATTATATATTTCACATGTGTTTGTATATCTCTGTTTACCCCAATGTCGTGATGTTTCCAATCCTCACACCTTTCCATCTGGTGAACCATAAGTTTGTTTAATGAATCTGTGATTGCCTTTCTCTGTGGAAATATCTTCATTGGTACCAATTTTTAGGTAACACCTATAAGTGATATCATACCATATGTATCTTTCACTTTCTCTCTTACTACCAGTTGCGTGATTACCTCTAGGTGCAGCATCTAGGGTGCTGCAAATGGCATTGTTTCATTTTTTTGCCTTGGCTAATATTCCAACTCTACTCGAACCAGTTCTTCTATTTTTTTTTTTTTTGCGGTATTCGGTTCTCTCACTTGTGGCCTCTCCCATTGCGGAACACACGCTCCGGACGCGCAGGCCTAGCGGCCATGGCTCACGGGCTTAGTTGCTCCGCGGCATGTGGGATCTTCCCGGACCAGGGCACGAACCCGTGTCCCCTGCATTGGCAGGCGGATTCTCAACCACTGCGCCACCAGGGAAGCCCATGAACCAGTTCTTCTTTATCCAGTCATGTGTTCATGATCTTTACGCTTGCTTCCATGTCTTGGCTATTGTAATACTCCTGCAGTGCAGATCTGCCTGCCTGTGTCTTTCCAATTTGGTCTTTTTAGGTTATAGACCCTGAGGTGGGCCTGCTGGATCATAGAGTAGCTCAATGTTTACCCTTTAAAGGCACCTCCGTTGTGTTCCCATCAGGGGCTCTCACCAGGTTACGTGCCATTTCAACTTAGGGTATGCATTGCTCCACAACCCCTTCAGCATTGATTATTTGTAGTTTCTTGCTGATGGTTATTCTGAGTGGTGTGAGCTGATACCTGTTTCTGGATGGATTTGCATATGTCTCATAATCCCATGAAATTGAGCTTTCAGGAATGTCCTTTTATTTTTCAAACTGTGAGTACAGCTTACTTCTTCAAATGGGTTTCTTGAAGTATGTGCCACATTTTGAAACTTTTTGGCCTTTACCTTCATCCAGTCATTTTGAGGGCAGGTTTCCTTTACAGCCCTGCAGTCCTTGTTCATACGAAGTGAACATTAGCACAGATTTCAAAGCTGTTGTTGCAGGTAACGGCCAGGGGGCAGCAGCATTTCTACGTCCCCCAATCTGGTACCAAGTGAAAGAGACCTTCCTGCCAGTGATGTTCCTCAGTTATAAATTAGAGTGGAGTGTGCCCCGATAAACACCCCAAAAGCTTATGTCTTCTTACTTATGTTTTTTTACATCTAATTTATATTTTTATTGGAGTATTATTCCACTGTGTGTATGGACCACTTCTTCTTTGTGCATTCCTCTGTTGATGGACATGTTCGTTGCTTCTAAGTTTTGACTGTGCTAAATGTTGCTGGAGTGCATGATTGCCAGCCTGTGACTTGTGGATTCTCGTTTTCTCAGGTGATAGTCCCAGCAGTGGGTATGCTTGATTGACTGGCAGCTCAATGTTTTACCTTTTCAAAGCACCTCCATTGTGTTTTCATTAGTGACTCTTACCACGTCCCACTTAGCACTGAGGGTACTCGTTTCTCCACAGCCCCTTCAGCATTCATTGTTGGCAGAATTCTTGCTCATGGCCATTTTGACTGGTGTGAGCTGGTAGGTTTTTGTAATTTGGATTTGCATGTTTTTAATAATTCCTAATGTTCAGCATTTTCCATACCTTTATCTTTTTTATTCAACATAAAAGGAAAAAAGTGGGAGTACAATATACCTCTTGAAATTGTCTTCTCGGAAGCTTGTCCTCTTTGGAATTTCTTGGTCGATTTTCGACCCCAAGATTTTTTTTTGAGGGGAGGTGTCATTTACAGGCCTGCAATGATTATGAATATTTAGGGACCATTAGCACTGGGTTTAAAGCTGCTGTTGTGGGAAACGGCCACAAGGCGGCAGCATTTCTCCATTCCTAAATGTGGTTACTAGGGCAGCAGAGTCTCTCTGGAAGTCATGTTCCTAGGTTGTAAATTAGAATGGAATGTGCCAGGAGAAAAACCCCATGAGTTTATGTCTCATTCCTTCTTGTTCGTTGTTTTAATTTTTTTTAATCGGGGTAATGATTAGAATATGGTTTGTCCTAGGTGTACACAGTCTGGTTCATTTGTACATTATATATGTCTATTCATGTACAGAACCTCTTCCCATGTAAATTATTAGAGAGTGTTCCGTAGGCCTCCCTTGCTATATGGTCGTCCTTTTTGTTATATGTATTCAATAGGTATTTGTATACGTATGGTAACCCTAATCTTAATTTATCCATTCCCCCCACCTTTCCTTTTAGATGAGCATAGTTTGTTTTCTAAGTTGGTGCGTGTCTTTCTCTGTGGAAGTGTGATCATTTGTGTCAGTTGTTAGATAACACCTATAAGTGATATCATAGGATATATGTCTTTTGCTTTCCGACTTCCCTCATATTCTGGGAGTATCTCTAGGCTCATCTATGATGCCACAAAGAACAGTGTGTCATTGTTTTCCATGTCTAATATTCCACTGATTACATGGACCACATTTTCTTTATCCTTTCACCTGTCGATGCACATTTTGGTGGATTCCATGGCTTGGCTATTGTGAATATGGCTGAAGTGCCACTGTCGCAGCCTGTGTCTTCTCGATTCTGGTCTTCTCAGGTGAGAGGCCCAACGGTGGGCCTGCTGGACCAAACGGTAGCTCAATGTTTACTTTTACATGCAGCTCCTTTCTGTTCTCACTATTGGCTCTTACCACTTTACATCTCACCAGAAGCTAGAGGGCATACAGTTCTCTAAAACCGCTTCAGCACTTATTGTTCGTAGACTTTTAGCTGATGGTCAGTGGACTGGTGTGAGTTGAAACCATTTTGTATATTAGATTTGCAGGAGTCTAATAATTCCAAACGTTGAGACTTTATCCATTTTCCTTTTGTTAAGAAAAGAGTGGATAAAATTTACCTCTTCATACTATCTTCTTGAAAAAAATTGCCTGTTTTGAATTACTTGTCCATTCCCTAGCTCAGGATATTTGTGGAGGGCAGGTATCCTTTACAGCCCTGAGTCGTTGTGAATGTTAAGTGACCATCAGCTGTGGGCTTAGAGCCCCGCTTGCTTGAAACGACCACAAGGCGGCAGCATTTCTACATTTCCGACTCTGGGTTTTTGGGCAACAAAGCCTCCCTGGAAATCATGTAAGTAGGCTGAAAATTAGAGTGGAATGCGCCAGGGCAAGTCCCCAAGAGCTTATGTGTCCTTACTTCCTGTTTGTTTTTTAAATTTAACTTTTATTTATTATCAGAGCCAATTTGATACAAATGTTGTGCTTGTTCTAGGTGTACAGAACCGGGTATAATACGTCTATGGATCCATCTATTCTTCTTTGGATCCTTTCCCATGTAGGTTATTACAGAGTGGTGAATAGACCTCACTTGGTATTCCATAGGTATTTTGTGATTATATATTTCATATGTATTAGTACATGTCTCTTAACCCCCATATCCTAATTCATAAATTCCTTACATCTTTCCATTTCATTAAACATAATTTGTTTTGTTAATCCATGCATGTCCTTCTCTTGGAAATAAGTTCATGGATATCAATTTTTAGGTAACATCTAGAAGCGATGTCATAGGATATCTCCCCATATCCTAATGCATCCATTCCTTACACCTTTCCATTTCGTAAATAATTTTGTTTCCTTAACCCATGCGTGTCCTTCTCTTGGAAATAAGTTCATGGGTATCAATTTTTAGGTAACACCTAAAAGTGATGTCATAGGATATCTGTCTTTCTGTTTCGTTCTTCCTTCAAGTTGGCTGATGATCTTTAGGTCCTTCTATGGTGGTGCAAATGGCATTCTTTCATTCTTTTGCATGGTTGTGTACATGGACCACTTGATCTTTTCCCCCTGTTCTGTTGATGGACATTTTGGTTTCCTCGAAGTCTTGGCTATGGTAAATTCTGCTGCAGTGCAGTATTGCCAGCCTGTGTCTTTTTGATTCTGCTCTGCTTGGGGGATAGGCCCATCAAAGGGCCTACAAGATCACATGGTACCTCTATATTTATGTTTAAACGCACCTCCATTCTGTTCTCACTGCTGGCTCTTACCAGTTAACATCCCCCCAGCAGCTAGAGGGTACACAGTTCTCTGAAACTCCTTCGGCATTTTTTCTTTGTAAACTTTTTGCTGATGATCATTCTGAGGGCTGTGAGGTGAACATTTCTGTAGATTGGATTTTCATGGCTTTATTAATTCCTGATGTTGAGCATTTTTCCATGCCATTATTATTAAAATTAATTAATTAATTTATTGATTGATTTTTGGCTGTGTTGGGTCTTCGTTTCTGTGCGAGGGCTTTCTCTAGTTGTGGCAAGCGGGGGCCACTGTTCATCGTGGTGCGCGGGCCTCTCACTATCGCGACCTCTCTTGTTGCAGAGCACAGGCTCCAGACGCGCAGACTCAGTAGTTGTGGCTCATGGTCCTAGCTGCTCCGCGGCATGTGGGATCTTCCCAGACCAGGACTCGAACCCGTGTCCCCTATATTAGCAGGCAAATTCTCCACCACTGTGCCACCAGGGAAGCCCTCCTTGCCATTTTTTTTATAAAAAAGAAAAAAAAAGACAAATTGTTTGTAAAATATGCCTGTTGAAATTGTCTTCTTGAAATGTTGACGTCTTTTCAATTTTCTGATCGATTGACGACCCCAGGATTTTTTTGAGGGCAGGTGTCATTTATAGGCCTGCAATGATTGTGAATATTAAGTGCCAAGTAGCGCAGGGTTTAATGCTGCTGTTGTGTGAAACGGCCACAAGGCGGCAGCATTTCTCCTCACCAAATCTGGCTTCCAGGGCAACATAGCCATAATGGAAGTTATGCTGTAGGTTGTAAATTAGAATGGAATGTGACAGGAAAATCCCCCATGAGTTTATGTCTCATTACTTCTTGTTTGTTTTTTCAATTTTATTTTTTATCACAGCAAATTTGATTATAATGTTTTGTTGGTTCTAGGTGTGCAAGATTTGGTTCTGTAAACACACATACATATATCTATTGTTCTTCTGATCCTTTTCCCATGAAGGTTATGACACAATGCTGAGTCGTGTTCTCTTGGTATGCCATAGGTCTTGGGTGATTATATATTTCACATGTGTTTGTATATCTCTGTTTACCCCAATGTCGTGATGTTTCCAATCCTCACACCTTTCAATCTGGTGAACCATAAGTTTGTTTAATGAATCTGTGATTGCCTTTCTCTGTGGAAATATCTTCATTGGTACCAATTTTTAGGTAACACCTATAAGTGATATCATACCATATGTATCTTTCACTTTCTCTCTTACTACCAGTTGCGTGATTACCTCTAGGTGCAGCATCTAGGGTGCTGCAAATGGCATTGTTTCATTTTTTTGCCTTGGCTAATATTCCAACTCTACTCGAACCAGTTCTTCTATTTTTTTTTTTTTTGCGGTATTCGGTTCTCTCACTTGTGGCCTCTCCCATTGCGGAACACACGCTCCGGACGCGCAGGCCTAGCGGCCATGGCTCACGGGCTTAGTTGCTCCGCGGCATGTGGGATCTTCCCGGACCAGGGCACGAACCCGTGTCCCCTGCATTGGCAGGCGGATTCTCAACCACTGCGCCACCAGGGAAGCCCATGAACCAGTTCTTCTTTATCCAGTCATGTGTTCATGATCTTTACGCTTGCTTCCATGTCTTGGCTATTGTAATACTCCTGCAGTGCAGATCTGCCTGCCTGTGTCTTTCCAATTTGGTCTTTTTAGGTTATAGACCCTGAGGTGGGCCTGCTGGATCATAGAGTAGCTCAATGTTTACCCTTTAAAGGCACCTCCGTTGTGTTCCCATCAGGGGCTCTCACCAGGTTACGTGCCATTTCAACTTAGGGTATGCATTGCTCCACAACCCCTTCAGCATTGATTATTTGTAGTTTCTTGCTGATGGTTATTCTGAGTGGTGTGAGCTGATACCTGTTTCTGGATGGATTTGCATATGTCTCATAATCCCATGAAATTGAGCTTTCAGGAATGTCCTTTTATTTTTCAAACTGTGAGTACAGCTTACTTCTTCAAATGGGTTTCTTGAAGTATGTGCCACATTTTGAAACTTTTTGGCCTTTACCTTCATCCAGTCATTTTGAGGGCAGGTTTCCTTTACAGCCCTGCAGTCCTTGTTCATACGAAGTGAACATTAGCACAGATTTCAAAGCTGTTGTTGCAGGTAACGGCCAGGGGGCAGCAGCATTTCTACGTCCCCCAATCTGGTACCAAGTGAAAGAGACCTTCCTGCCAGTGATGTTCCTCAGTTATAAATTAGAGTGGAGTGTGCCCCGATAAACACCCCAAAAGCTTATGTCTTCTTACTTATGTTTTTTTACATCTAATTTATATTTTTATTGGAGTATTATTCCACTGTGTGTATGGACCACTTCTTCTTTGTGCATTCCTCTGTTGATGGACATGTTCGTTGCTTCTAAGTTTTGACTGTGCTAAATGTTGCTGGAGTGCATGATTGCCAGCCTGTGACTTGTGGATTCTCGTTTTCTCAGGTGATAGTCCCAGCAGTGGGTATGCTTGATTGACTGGCAGCTCAATGTTTTACCTTTTCAAAGCACCTCCATTGTGTTTTCATTAGTGACTCTTACCACGTCCCACTTAGCACTGAGGGTACTCGTTTCTCCACAGCCCCTTCAGCATTCATTGTTGGCAGAATTCTTGCTCATGGCCATTTTGACTGGTGTGAGCTGGTAGGTTTTTGTAATTTGGATTTGCATGTTTTTAATAATTCCTAATGTTCAGCATTTTCCATACCTTTATCTTTTTTATTCAACATAAAAGGAAAAAAGTGGGAGTACAATATACCTCTTGAAATTGTCTTCTCGGAAGCTTGTCCTCTTTGGAATTTCTTGGTCGATTTTCGACCCCAAGATTTTTTTTTGAGGGGAGGTGTCATTTACAGGCCTGCAATGATTATGAATATTTAGGGACCATTAGCACTGGGTTTAAAGCTGCTGTTGTGGGAAACGGCCACAAGGCGGCAGCATTTCTCCATTCCTAAATGTGGTTACTAGGGCAGCAGAGTCTCTCTGGAAGTCATGTTCCTAGGTTGTAAATTAGAATGGAATGTGCCAGGAGAAAAACCCCATGAGTTTATGTCTCATTCCTTCTTGTTCGTTGTTTTAATTTTTTTTAATCGGGGTAATGATTAGAATATGGTTTGTCCTAGGTGTACACAGTCTGGTTCATTTGTACATTATATATGTCTATTCATGTACAGAACCTCTTCCCATGTAAATTATTAGAGAGTGTTCCGTAGGCCTCCCTTGCTATATGGTCGTCCTTTTTGTTATATGTATTCAATAGGTATTTGTATACGTATGGTAACCCTAATCTTAATTTATCCATTCCCCCCACCTTTCCTTTTAGATGAGCATAGTTTGTTTTCTAAGTTGGTGCGTGTCTTTCTCTGTGGAAGTGTGATCATTTGTGTCAGTTGTTAGATAACACCTATAAGTGATATCATAGGATATATGTCTTTTGCTTTCCGACTTCCCTCATATTCTGGGAGTATCTCTAGGCTCATCTATGATGCCACAAAGAACAGTGTGTCATTGTTTTCCATGTCTAATATTCCACTGATTACATGGACCACATTTTCTTTATCCTTTCACCTGTCGATGCACATTTTGGTGGATTCCATGGCTTGGCTATTGTGAATATGGCTGAAGTGCCACTGTCGCAGCCTGTGTCTTCTCGATTCTGGTCTTCTCAGGTGAGAGGCCCAACGGTGGGCCTGCTGGACCAAACGGTAGCTCAATGTTTACTTTTACATGCAGCTCCTTTCTGTTCTCACTATTGGCTCTTACCACTTTACATCTCACCAGAAGCTAGAGGGCATACAGTTCTCTAAAACCGCTTCAGCACTTATTGTTCGTAGACTTTTAGCTGATGGTCAGTGGACTGGTGTGAGTTGAAACCATTTTGTATATTAGATTTGCAGGAGTCTAATAATTCCAAACGTTGAGACTTTATCCATTTTCCTTTTGTTAAGAAAAGAGTGGATAAAATTTACCTCTTCATACTATCTTCTTGAAAAAAATTGCCTGTTTTGAATTACTTGTCCATTCCCTAGCTCAGGATATTTGTGGAGGGCAGGTATCCTTTACAGCCCTGAGTCGTTGTGAATGTTAAGTGACCATCAGCTGTGGGCTTAGAGCCCCGCTTGCTTGAAACGACCACAAGGCGGCAGCATTTCTACATTTCCGACTCTGGGTTTTTGGGCAACAAAGCCTCCCTGGAAATCCTGTAAGTAGGCTGAAAATTAGAGTGGAATGCGCCAGGGCAAGTCCCCAAGAGCTTATGTGTCCTTACTTCCTGTTTGTTTTTTAAATTTAACTTTTATTTATTATCAGAGCCAATTTGATACAAATGTTGTGCTTGTTCTAGGTGTACAGAACCGGGTATAATACGTCTATGGATCCATCTATTCTTCTTTGGATCCTTTCCCATGTAGGTTATTACAGAGTGGTGAATAGACCTCACTTGGTATTCCATAGGTATTTTCTGATTATATATTTCATATGTATTAGTACATGTCTCTTAACCCCCATATCCTAATTCATAAATTCCTTACATCTTTCCATTTCATTAAACATAATTTGTTTTGTTAATCCATGCATGTCCTTCTCTTGGAAATAAGTTCATGGATATCAATTTTTAGGTAACATCTAGAAGCGATGTCATAGGATATCTCCCCATATCCTAATGCATCCATTCCTTACACCTTTCCATTTCGTAAATAATTTTGTTTCCTTAACCCATGCGTGTCCTTCTCTTGGAAATAAGTTCATGGGTATCAATTTTTAGGTAACACCTAAAAGTGATGTCATAGGATATCTGTCTTTCTGTTTCGTTCTTCCTTCAAGTTGGCTGATGATCTTTAGGTCCTTCTATGGTGGTGCAAATGGCATTCTTTCATTCTTTTGCATGGTTGTGTACATGGACCACTTGATCTTTTCCCCCTGTTCTGTTGATGGACATTTTGGTTTCCTCGAAGTCTTGGCTATGGTAAATTCTGCTGCAGTGCAGTATTGCCAGCCTGTGTCTTTTTGATTCTGCTCTGCTTGGGGGATAGGCCCATCAAAGGGCCTACAAGATCACATGGTACCTCTATATTTATGTTTAAACGCACCTCCATTCTGTTCTCACTGCTGGCTCTTACCAGTTAACATCCCCCCAGCAGCTAGAGGGTACACAGTTCTCTGAAACTCCTTCGGCATTTTTTCTTTGTAAACTTTTTGCTGATGATCATTCTGAGGGCTGTGAGGTGAACATTTCTGTAGATTGGATTTTCATGGCTTTATTAATTCCTGATGTTGAGCATTTTTCCATGCCATTATTATTAAAATTAATTAATTAATTTATTGATTGATTTTTGGCTGTGTTGGGTCTTCGTTTCTGTGTGAGGGCTTTCTCTAGTTGTGGCAAGCGGGGGCCACTGTTCATCGTGGTGCGCGGGCCTCTCACTATCGCGACCTCTCTTGTTGCAGAGCACAGGCTCCAGACGCGCAGACTCAGTAGTTGTGGCTCATGGTCCTAGCTGCTCCGCGGCATGTGGGATCTTCCCAGACCAGGACTCGAACCCGTGTCCCCTATATTAGCAGGCAAATTCTCCACCACTGTGCCACCAGGGAAGCCCTCCTTGCCATTTTTTTTATAAAAAAGAAAAAAAAAGACAAATTGTTTGTAAAATATGCCTGTTGAAATTGTCTTCTTGAAATGTTGACGTCTTTTCAATTTTCTGATCGATTGACGACCCCAGGATTTTTTTGAGGGCAGGTGTCATTTATAGGCCTGCAATGATTGTGAATATTAAGTGCCAAGTAGCGCAGGGTTTAATGCTGCTGTTGTGTGAAACGGCCACAAGGCGGCAGCATTTCTCCTCACCAAATCTGGCTTCCAGGGCAACATAGCCATAATGGAAGTTATGCTGTAGGTTGTAAATTAGAATGGAATGTGACAGGAAAATCCCCCATGAGTTTATGTCTCATTACTTCTTGTTTGTTTTTTCAATTTTATTTTTTATCACAGCAAATTTGATTATAATGTTTTGTTGGTTCTAGGTGTGCAAGATTTGGTTCTGTAAACACACATACATATATCTATTGTTCTTCTGATCCTTTTCCCATGAAGGTTATGACACAATGCTGAGTCGTGTTCTCTTGGTATGCCATAGGTCTTGGGTGATTATATATTTCACATGTGTTTGTATATCTCTGTTTACCCCAATGTCGTGATGTTTCCAATCCTCACACCTTTCCATCTGGTGAACCATAAGTTTGTTTAATGAATCTGTGATTGCCTTTCTCTGTGGAAATATCTTCATTGGTACCAATTTTTAGGTAACACCTATAAGTGATATCATACCATATGTATCTTTCACTTTCTCTCTTACTACCAGTTGCGTGATTACCTCTAGGTGCAGCATCTAGGGTGCTGCAAATGGCATTGTTTCATTTTTTTGCCTTGGCTAATATTCCAACTCTACTCGAACCAGTTCTTCTATTTTTTTTTTTTTTTTTTTTTTTTTTTGCGGTATGCGGTTCTCTCACTTGTGGCCTCTCCCATTGCGGAACACACGCTCCGGACGCGCAGGCCTAGCGGCCATGGCTCACGGGCTTAGTTGCTCCGCGGCATGTGGGATCTTCCCGGACCAGGGCACGAACCCGTGTCCCCTGCATTGGCAGGCGGATTCTCAACCACTGCGCCACCAGGGAAGCCCATGAACCAGTTCTTCTTTATCCAGTCATGTGTTCATGATCTTTACGCTTGCTTCCATGTCTTGGCTATTGTAATACTCCTGCAGTGCAGATCTGCCTGCCTGTGTCTTTCCAATTTGGTCTTTTTAGGTTATCGACCCTGAGGTGGGCCTGCTGGATCATAGAGTAGCTCAATGTTTACCCTTTAAAGGCACCTCCGTTGTGTTCCCATCAGGGGCTCTCACCAGGTTACGTGCCACTTCAACTTAGGGTATGCATTGCTCCACAACCCCTTCAGCATTGATTATTTGTAGTTTCTTGCTGATGGTTATTCTGAGTGGTGTGAGCTGATACCTGTTTCTGGATGGATTTGCATATGTCTCATAATCCCATGAAATTGAGCTTTCAGGAATGTCCTTTTATTTTTCAAACTGTGAGTACAGCTTACTTCTTCAAATGGGTTTCTTGAAGTATGTGCCACATTTTGAAACTTTTTGGCCTTTACCTTCATCCAGTCATTTTGAGGGCAGGTTTCCTTTACAGCCCTGCAGTCCTTGTTCATACGAAGTGAACATTAGCACAGATTTCAAAGCTGTTGTTGCAGGTAACGGCCAGGGGGCAGCAGCATTTCTACGTCCCCCAATCTGGTACCAAGTGAAAGAGACCTTCCTGCCAGTGATGTTCCTCAGTTATAAATTAGAGTGGAGTGTGCCCCGATAAACACCCCAAAAGCTTATGTCTTCTTACTTATGTTTTTTTACATCTAATTTATATTTTTATTGGAGTATTATTCCACTGTGTGTATGGACCACTTCTTCTTTGTGCATTCCTCTGTTGATGGACATGTTCGTTGCTTCTAAGTTTTGACTGTGCTAAATGTTGCTGGAGTGCATGATTGCCAGCCTGTGACTTGTGGATTCTCGTTTTCTCAGGTGATAGTCCCAGCAGTGGGTATGCTTGATTGACTGGCAGCTCAATGTTTTACCTTTTCAAAGCACCTCCATTGTGTTTTCATTAGTGACTCTTACCACGTCCCACTTAGCACTGAGGGTACTCGTTTCTCCACAGCCCCTTCAGCATTCATTGTTGGCAGAATTCTTGCTCATGGCCATTTTGACTGGTGTGAGCTGGTAGGTTTTTGTAATTTGGATTTGCATGTTTTTAATAATTCCTAATGTTCAGCATTTTCCATACCTTTATCTTTTTTATTCAACATAAAAGGAAAAAAGTGGGAGTACAATATACCTCTTGAAATTGTCTTCTCGGAAGCTTGTCCTCTTTGGAATTTCTTGGTCGATTTTCGACCCCAAGATTTTTTTTTGAGGGGAGGTGTCATTTACAGGCCTGCAATGATTATGAATATTTAGGGACCATTAGCACTGGGTTTAAAGCTGCTGTTGTGGGAAACGGCCACAAGGCGGCAGCATTTCTCCATTCCTAAATGTGGTTACTAGGGCAGCAGAGTCTCTCTGGAAGTCATGTTCCTAGGTTGTAAATTAGAATGGAATGTGCCAGGAGAAAAACCCCATGAGTTTATGTCTCATTCCTTCTTGTTCGTTGTTTTAATTTTTTTTAATCGGGGTAATGATTAGAATATGGTTTGTCCTAGGTGTACACAGTCTGGTTCATTTGTACATTATATATGTCTATTCATGTACAGAACCTCTTCCCATGTAAATTATTAGAGAGTGTTCCGTAGGCCTCCCTTGCTATATGGTCGTCCTTTTTGTTATATGTATTCAATAGGTATTTGTATACGTATGGTAACCCTAATCTTAATTTATCCATTCCCCCCACCTTTCCTTTTAGATGAGCATAGTTTGTTTTCTAAGTTGGTGCGTGTCTTTCTCTGTGGAAGTGTGATCATTTGTGTCAGTTGTTAGATAACACCTATAAGTGATATCATAGGATATATGTCTTTTGCTTTCCGACTTCCCTCATATTCTGGGAGTATCTCTAGGCTCATCTATGATGCCACAAAGAACAGTGTGTCATTGTTTTCCATGTCTAATATTCCACTGATTACATGGACCACATTTTCTTTATCCTTTCACCTGTCGATGCACATTTTGGTGGATTCCATGGCTTGGCTATTGTGAATATGGCTGAAGTGCCACTGTCGCAGCCTGTGTCTTCTCGATTCTGGTCTTCTCAGGTGAGAGGCCCAACGGTGGGCCTGCTGGACCAAACGGTAGCTCAATGTTTACTTTTACATGCAGCTCCTTTCTGTTCTCACTATTGGCTCTTACCACTTTACATCTCACCAGAAGCTAGAGGGCATACAGTTCTCTAAAACCGCTTCAGCACTTATTGTTCGTAGACTTTTAGCTGATGGTCAGTGGACTGGTGTGAGTTGAAACCATTTTGTATATTAGATTTGCAGGAGTCTAATAATTCCAAACGTTGAGACTTTATCCATTTTCCTTTTGTTAAGAAAAGAGTGGATAAAATTTACCTCTTCATACTATCTTCTTGAAAAAAATTGCCTGTTTTGAATTACTTGTCCATTCCCTAGCTCAGGATATTTGTGGAGGGCAGGTATCCTTTACAGCCCTGAGTCGTTGTGAATGTTAAGTGACCATCAGCTGTGGGCTTAGAGCCCCGCTTGCTTGAAACGACCACAAGGCGGCAGCATTTCTACATTTCCGACTCTGGGTTTTTGGGCAACAAAGCCTCCCTGGAAATCCTGTAAGTAGGCTGAAAATTAGAGTGGAATGCGCCAGGGCAAGTCCCCAAGAGCTTATGTGTCCTTACTTCCTGTTTGTTTTTTAAATTTAACTTTTATTTATTATCAGAGCCAATTTGATACAAATGTTGTGCTTGTTCTAGGTGTACAGAACCGGGTATAATACGTCTATGGATCCATCTATTCTTCTTTGGATCCTTTCCCATGTAGGTTATTACAGAGTGGTGAATAGACCTCACTTGGTATTCCATAGGTATTTTCTGATTATATATTTCATATGTATTAGTACATGTCTCTTAACCCCCATATCCTAATTCATAAATTCCTTACATCTTTCCATTTCATTAAACATAATTTGTTTTGTTAATCCATGCATGTCCTTCTCTTGGAAATAAGTTCATGGATATCAATTTTTAGGTAACATCTAGAAGCGATGTCATAGGATATCTCCCCATATCCTAATGCATCCATTCCTTACACCTTTCCATTTCGTAAATAATTTTGTTTCCTTAACCCATGCGTGTCCTTCTCTTGGAAATAAGTTCATGGGTATCAATTTTTAGGTAACACCTAAAAGTGATGTCATAGGATATCTGTCTTTCTGTTTCGTTCTTCCTTCAAGTTGGCTGATGATCTTTAGGTCCTTCTATGGTGGTGCAAATGGCATTCTTTCATTCTTTTGCATGGTTGTGTACATGGACCACTTGATCTTTTCCCCCTGTTCTGTTGATGGACATTTTGGTTTCCTCGAAGTCTTGGCTATGGTAAATTCTGCTGCAGTGCAGTATTGCCAGCCTGTGTCTTTTTGATTCTGCTCTGCTTGGGGGATAGGCCCATCAAAGGGCCTACAAGATCACATGGTACCTCTATATTTATGTTTAAACGCACCTCCATTCTGTTCTCACTGCTGGCTCTTACCAGTTAACATCCCCCCAGCAGCTAGAGGGTACACAGTTCTCTGAAACTCCTTCGGCATTTTTTCTTTGTAAACTTTTTGCTGATGATCATTCTGAGGGCTGTGAGGTGAACATTTCTGTAGATTGGATTTTCATGGCTTTATTAATTCCTGATGTTGAGCATTTTTCCATGCCATTATTATTAAAATTAATTAATTAATTTATTGATTGATTTTTGGCTGTGTTGGGTCTTCGTTTCTGTGCGAGGGCTTTCTCTAGTTGTGGCAAGCGGGGGCCACTGTTCATCGTGGTGCGCGGGCCTCTCACTATCGCGACCTCTCTTGTTGCAGAGCACAGGCTCCAGACGCGCAGACTCAGTAGTTGTGGCTCATGGTCCTAGCTGCTCCGCGGCATGTGGGATCTTCCCAGACCAGGACTCGAACCCGTGTCCCCTATATTAGCAGGCAAATTCTCCACCACTGTGCCACCAGGGAAGCCCTCCTTGCCATTTTTTTTATAAAAAAGAAAAAAAAAGACAAATTGTTTGTAAAATATGCCTGTTGAAATTGTCTTCTTGAAATGTTGACGTCTTTTCAATTTTCTGATCGATTGACGACCCCAGGATTTTTTTGAGGGCAGGTGTCATTTATAGGCCTGCAATGATTGTGAATATTAAGTGCCAAGTAGCGCAGGGTTTAATGCTGCTGTTGTGTGAAACGGCCACAAGGCGGCAGCATTTCTCCTCACCAAATCTGGCTTCCAGGGCAACATAGCCATAATGGAAGTTATGCTGTAGGTTGTAAATTAGAATGGAATGTGACAGGAAAATCCCCCATGAGTTTATGTCTCATTACTTCTTGTTTGTTTTTTCAATTTTATTTTTTATCACAGCAAATTTGATTATAATGTTTTGTTGGTTCTAGGTGTGCAAGATTTGGTTCTGTAAACACACATACATATATCTATTGTTCTTCTGATCCTTTTCCCATGAAGGTTATGACACAATGCTGAGTCGTGTTCTCTTGGTATGCCATAGGTCTTGGGTGATTATATATTTCACATGTGTTTGTATATCTCTGTTTACCCCAATGTCGTGATGTTTCCAATCCTCACACCTTTCCATCTGGTGAACCATAAGTTTGTTTAATGAATCTGTGATTGCCTTTCTCTGTGGAAATATCTTCATTGGTACCAATTTTTAGGTAACACCTATAAGTGATATCATACCATATGTATCTTTCACTTTCTCTCTTACTACCAGTTGCGTGATTACCTCTAGGTGCAGCATCTAGGGTGCTGCAAATGGCATTGTTTCATTTTTTTGCCTTGGCTAATATTCCAACTCTACTCGAACCAGTTCTTCTATTTTTTTTTTTTTTTTGCGGTATTCGGTTCTCTCACTTGTGGCCTCTCCCATTGCGGAACACACGCTCCGGACGCGCAGGCCTAGCGGCCATGGCTCACGGGCTTAGTTGCTCCGCGGCATGTGGGATCTTCCCGGACCAGGGCACGAACCCGTGTCCCCTGCATTGGCAGGCGGATTCTCAACCACTGCGCCACCAGGGAAGCCCATGAACCAGTTCTTCTTTATCCAGTCATGTGTTCATGATCTTTACGCTTGCTTCCATGTCTTGGCTATTGTAATACTCCTGCAGTGCAGATCTGCCTGCCTGTGTCTTTCCAATTTGGTCTTTTTAGGTTATAGACCCTGAGGTGGGCCTGCTGGATCATAGAGTAGCTCAATGTTTACCCTTTAAAGGCACCTCCGTTGTGTTCCCATCAGGGGCTCTCACCAGGTTACGTGCCACTTCAACTTAGGGTATGCATTGCTCCACAACCCCTTCAGCATTGATTATTTGTAGTTTCTTGCTGATGGTTATTCTGAGTGGTGTGAGCTGATACCTGTTTCTGGATGGATTTGCATATGTCTCATAATCCCATGAAATTGAGCTTTCAGGAATGTCCTTTTATTTTTCAAACTGTGAGTACAGCTTACTTCTTCAAATGGGTTTCTTGAAGTATGTGCCACATTTTGAAACTTTTTGGCCTTTACCTTCATCCAGTCATTTTGAGGGCAGGTTTCCTTTACAGCCCTGCAGTCCTTGTTCATACGAAGTGAACATTAGCACAGATTTCAAAGCTGTTGTTGCAGGTAACGGCCAGGGGGCAGCAGCATTTCTACATCCCCCAATCTGGTACCAAGTGAAAGAGACCTTCCTGCCAGTGATGTTCCTCAGTTATAAATTAGAGTGGAGTGTGCCCCGATAAACACCCCAAAAGCTTATGTCTTCTTACTTATGTTTTTTTACATCTAATTTATATTTTTATTGGAGTATTATTCCACTGTGTGTATGGACCACTTCTTCTTTGTGCATTCCTCTGTTGATGGACATGTTCGTTGCTTCTAAGTTTTGACTGTGCTAAATGTTGCTGGAGTGCATGATTGCCAGCCTGTGACTTGTGGATTCTCGTTTTCTCAGGTGATAGTCCCAGCAGTGGGTATGCTTGATTGACTGGCAGCTCAATGTTTTACCTTTTCAAAGCACCTCCATTGTGTTTTCATTAGTGACTCTTACCACGTCCCACTTAGCACTGAGGGTACTCGTTTCTCCACAGCCCCTTCAGCATTCATTGTTGGCAGAATTCTTGCTCATGGCCATTTTGACTGGTGTGAGCTGGTAGGTTTTTGTAATTTGGATTTGCATGTTTTTAATAATTCCTAATGTTCAGCATTTTCCATACCTTTATCTTTTTTATTCAACATAAAAGGAAAAAAGTGGGAGTACAATATACCTCTTGAAATTGTCTTCTCGGAAGCTTGTCCTCTTTGGAATTTCTTGGTCGATTTTCGACCCCAAGATTTTTTTTTGAGGGGAGGTGTCATTTACAGGCCTGCAATGATTATGAATATTTAGGGACCATTAGCACTGGGTTTAAAGCTGCTGTTGTGGGAAACGGCCACAAGGCGGCAGCATTTCTCCATTCCTAAATGTGGTTACTAGGGCAGCAGAGTCTCTCTGGAAGTCATGTTCCTAGGTTGTAAATTAGAATGGAATGTGCCAGGAGAAAAACCCCATGAGTTTATGTCTCATTCCTTCTTGTTCGTTGTTTTAATTTTTTTTAATCGGGGTAATGATTAGAATATGGTTTGTCCTAGGTGTACACAGTCTGGTTCATTTGTACATTATATATGTCTATTCATGTACAGAACCTCTTCCCATGTAAATTATTAGAGAGTGTTCCGTAGGCCTCCCTTGCTATATGGTCGTCCTTTTTGTTATATGTATTCAATAGGTATTTGTATACGTATGGTAACCCTAATCTTAATTTATCCATTCCCCCCACCTTTCCTTTTAGATGAGCATAGTTTGTTTTCTAAGTTGGTGCGTGTCTTTCTCTGTGGAAGTGTGATCATTTGTGTCAGTTGTTAGATAACACCTATAAGTGATATCATAGGATATATGTCTTTTGCTTTCCGACTTCCCTCATATTCTGGGAGTATCTCTAGGCTCATCTATGATGCCACAAAGAACAGTGTGTCATTGTTTTCCATGTCTAATATTCCACTGATTACATGGACCACATTTTCTTTATCCTTTCACCTGTCGATGCACATTTTGGTGGATTCCATGGCTTGGCTATTGTGAATATGGCTGAAGTGCCACTGTCGCAGCCTGTGTCTTCTCGATTCTGGTCTTCTCAGGTGAGAGGCCCAACGGTGGGCCTGCTGGACCAAACGGTAGCTCAATGTTTACTTTTACATGCAGCTCCTTTCTGTTCTCACTATTGGCTCTTACCACTTTACATCTCACCAGAAGCTAGAGGGCATACAGTTCTCTAAAACCGCTTCAGCACTTATTGTTCGTAGACTTTTAGCTGATGGTCAGTGGACTGGTGTGAGTTGAAACCATTTTGTATATTAGATTTGCAGGAGTCTAATAATTCCAAACGTTGAGACTTTATCCATTTTCCTTTTGTTAAGAAAAGAGTGGATAAAATTTACCTCTTCATACTATCTTCTTGAAAAAAATTGCCTGTTTTGAATTACTTGTCCATTCCCTAGCTCAGGATATTTGTGGAGGGCAGGTATCCTTTACAGCCCTGAGTCGTTGTGAATGTTAAGTGACCATCAGCTGTGGGCTTAGAGCCCCGCTTGCTTGAAACGACCACAAGGCGGCAGCATTTCTACATTTCCGACTCTGGGTTTTTGGGCAACAAAGCCTCCCTGGAAATCCTGTAAGTAGGCTGAAAATTAGAGTGGAATGCGCCAGGGCAAGTCCCCAAGAGCTTATGTGTCCTTACTTCCTGTTTGTTTTTTAAATTTAACTTTTATTTATTATCAGAGCCAATTTGATACAAATGTTGTGCTTGTTCTAGGTGTACAGAACCGGGTATAATACGTCTATGGATCCATCTATTCTTCTTTGGATCCTTTCCCATGTAGGTTATTACAGAGTGGTGAATAGACCTCACTTGGTATTCCATAGGTATTTTGTGATTATATATTTCATATGTATTAGTACATGTCTCTTAACCCCCATATCCTAATTCATAAATTCCTTACATCTTTCCATTTCATTAAACATAATTTGTTTTGTTAATCCATGCATGTCCTTCTCTTGGAAATAAGTTCATGGATATCAATTTTTAGGTAACATCTAGAAGCGATGTCATAGGATATCTCCCCATATCCTAATGCATCCATTCCTTACACCTTTCCATTTCGTAAATAATTTTGTTTCCTTAACCCATGCGTGTCCTTCTCTTGGAAATAAGTTCATGGGTATCAATTTTTAGGTAACACCTAAAAGTGATGTCATAGGATATCTGTCTTTCTGTTTCGTTCTTCCTTCAAGTTGGCTGATGATCTTTAGGTCCTTCTATGGTGGTGCAAATGGCATTCTTTCATTCTTTTGCATGGTTGTGTACATGGACCACTTGATCTTTTCCCCCTGTTCTGTTGATGGACATTTTGGTTTCCTCGAAGTCTTGGCTATGGTAAATTCTGCTGCAGTGCAGTATTGCCAGCCTGTGTCTTTTTGATTCTGCTCTGCTTGGGGGATAGGCCCATCAAAGGGCCTACAAGATCACATGGTACCTCTATATTTATGTTTAAACGCACCTCCATTCTGTTCTCACTGCTGGCTCTTACCAGTTAACATCCCCCCAGCAGCTAGAGGGTACACAGTTCTCTGAAACTCCTTCGGCATTTTTTCTTTGTAAACTTTTTGCTGATGATCATTCTGAGGGCTGTGAGGTGAACATTTCTGTAGATTGGATTTTCATGGCTTTATTAATTCCTGATGTTGAGCATTTTTCCATGCCATTATTATTAAAATTAATTAATTAATTTATTGATTGATTTTTGGCTGTGTTGGGTCTTCGTTTCTGTGTGAGGGCTTTCTCTAGTTGTGGCAAGCGGGGGCCACTGTTCATCGTGGTGCGCGGGCCTCTCACTATCGCGACCTCTCTTGTTGCAGAGCACAGGCTCCAGACGCGCAGACTCAGTAGTTGTGGCTCATGGTCCTAGCTGCTCCGCGGCATGTGGGATCTTCCCAGACCAGGACTCGAACCCGTGTCCCCTATATTAGCAGGCAAATTCTCCACCACTGTGCCACCAGGGAAGCCCTCCTTGCCATTTTTTTTATAAAAAAGAAAAAAAAAGACAAATTGTTTGTAAAATATGCCTGTTGAAATTGTCTTCTTGAAATGTTGACGTCTTTTCAATTTTCTGATCGATTGACGACCCCAGGATTTTTTTGAGGGCAGGTGTCATTTATAGGCCTGCAATGATTGTGAATATTAAGTGCCAAGTAGCGCAGGGTTTAATGCTGCTGTTGTGTGAAACGGCCACAAGGCGGCAGCATTTCTCCTCACCAAATCTGGCTTCCAGGGCAACATAGCCATAATGGAAGTTATGCTGTAGGTTGTAAATTAGAATGGAATGTGACAGGAAAATCCCCCATGAGTTTATGTCTCATTACTTCTTGTTTGTTTTTTCAATTTTATTTTTTATCACAGCAAATTTGATTATAATGTTTTGTTGGTTCTAGGTGTGCAAGATTTGGTTCTGTAAACACACATACATATATCTATTGTTCTTCTGATCCTTTTCCCATGAAGGTTATGACACAATGCTGAGTCGTGTTCTCTTGGTATGCCATAGGTCTTGGGTGATTATATATTTCACATGTGTTTGTATATCTCTGTTTACCCCAATGTCGTGATGTTTCCAATCCTCACACCTTTCCATCTGGTGAACCATAAGTTTGTTTAATGAATCTGTGATTGCCTTTCTCTGTGGAAATATCTTCATTGGTACCAATTTTTAGGTAACACCTATAAGTGATATCATACCATATGTATCTTTCACTTTCTCTCTTACTACCAGTTGCGTGATTACCTCTAGGTGCAGCATCTAGGGTGCTGCAAATGGCATTGTTTCATTTTTTTGCCTTGGCTAATATTCCAACTCTACTCGAACCAGTTCTTCTATTTTTTTTTTTTTTTTGCGGTATTCGGTTCTCTCACTTGTGGCCTCTCCCATTGCGGAACACACGCTCCGGACGCGCAGGCCTAGCGGCCATGGCTCACGGGCTTAGTTGCTCCGCGGCATGTGGGATCTTCCCGGACCAGGGCACGAACCCGTGTCCCCTGCATTGGCAGGCGGATTCTCAACCACTGCGCCACCAGGGAAGCCCATGAACCAGTTCTTCTTTATCCAGTCATGTGTTCATGATCTTTACGCTTGCTTCCATGTCTTGGCTATTGTAATACTCCTGCAGTGCAGATCTGCCTGCCTGTGTCTTTCCAATTTGGTCTTTTTAGGTTATAGACCCTGAGGTGGGCCTGCTGGATCATAGAGTAGCTCAATGTTTACCCTTTAAAGGCACCTCCGTTGTGTTCCCATCAGGGGCTCTCACCAGGTTACGTGCCACTTCAACTTAGGGTATGCATTGCTCCACAACCCCTTCAGCATTGATTATTTGTAGTTTCTTGCTGATGGTTATTCTGAGTGGTGTGAGCTGATACCTGTTTCTGGATGGATTTGCATATGTCTCATAATCCCATGAAATTGAGCTTTCAGGAATGTCCTTTTATTTTTCAAACTGTGAGTACAGCTTACTTCTTCAAATGGGTTTCTTGAAGTATGTGCCACATTTTGAAACTTTTTGGCCTTTACCTTCATCCAGTCATTTTGAGGGCAGGTTTCCTTTACAGCCCTGCAGTCCTTGTTCATACGAAGTGAACATTAGCACAGATTTCAAAGCTGTTGTTGCAGGTAACGGCCAGGGGGCAGCAGCATTTCTACGTCCCCCAATCTGGTACCAAGTGAAAGAGACCTTCCTGCCAGTGATGTTCCTCAGTTATAAATTAGAGTGGAGTGTGCCCCGATAAACACCCCAAAAGCTTATGTCTTCTTACTTATGTTTTTTTACATCTAATTTATATTTTTATTGGAGTATTATTCCACTGTGTGTATGGACCACTTCTTCTTTGTGCATTCCTCTGTTGATGGACATGTTCGTTGCTTCTAAGTTTTGACTGTGCTAAATGTTGCTGGAGTGCATGATTGCCAGCCTGTGACTTGTGGATTCTCGTTTTCTCAGGTGATAGTCCCAGCAGTGGGTATGCTTGATTGACTGGCAGCTCAATGTTTTACCTTTTCAAAGCACCTCCATTGTGTTTTCATTAGTGACTCTTACCACGTCCCACTTAGCACTGAGGGTACTCGTTTCTCCACAGCCCCTTCAGCATTCATTGTTGGCAGAATTCTTGCTCATGGCCATTTTGACTGGTGTGAGCTGGTAGGTTTTTGTAATTTGGATTTGCATGTTTTTAATAATTCCTAATGTTCAGCATTTTCCATACCTTTATCTTTTTTATTCAACATAAAAGGAAAAAAGTGGGAGTACAATATACCTCTTGAAATTGTCTTCTCGGAAGCTTGTCCTCTTTGGAATTTCTTGGTCGATTTTCGACCCCAAGATTTTTTTTTGAGGGGAGGTGTCATTTACAGGCCTGCAATGATTATGAATATTTAGGGACCATTAGCACTGGGTTTAAAGCTGCTGTTGTGGGAAACGGCCACAAGGCGGCAGCATTTCTCCATTCCTAAATGTGGTTACTAGGGCAGCAGAGTCTCTCTGGAAGTCATGTTCCTAGGTTGTAAATTAGAATGGAATGTGCCAGGAGAAAAACCCCATGAGTTTATGTCTCATTCCTTCTTGTTCGTTGTTTTAATTTTTTTTAATCGGGGTAATGATTAGAATATGGTTTGTCCTAGGTGTACACAGTCTGGTTCATTTGTACATTATATATGTCTATTCATGTACAGAACCTCTTCCCATGTAAATTATTAGAGAGTGTTCCGTAGGCCTCCCTTGCTATATGGTCGTCCTTTTTGTTATATGTATTCAATAGGTATTTGTATACGTATGGTAACCCTAATCTTAATTTATCCATTCCCCCCACCTTTCCTTTTAGATGAGCATAGTTTGTTTTCTAAGTTGGTGCGTGTCTTTCTCTGTGGAAGTGTGATCATTTGTGTCAGTTGTTAGATAACACCTATAAGTGATATCATAGGATATATGTCTTTTGCTTTCCGACTTCCCTCATATTCTGGGAGTATCTCTAGGCTCATCTATGATGCCACAAAGAACAGTGTGTCATTGTTTTCCATGTCTAATATTCCACTGATTACATGGACCACATTTTCTTTATCCTTTCACCTGTCGATGCACATTTTGGTGGATTCCATGGCTTGGCTATTGTGAATATGGCTGAAGTGCCACTGTCGCAGCCTGTGTCTTCTCGATTCTGGTCTTCTCAGGTGAGAGGCCCAACGGTGGGCCTGCTGGACCAAACGGTAGCTCAATGTTTACTTTTACATGCAGCTCCTTTCTGTTCTCACTATTGGCTCTTACCACTTTACATCTCACCAGAAGCTAGAGGGCATACAGTTCTCTAAAACCGCTTCAGCACTTATTGTTCGTAGACTTTTAGCTGATGGTCAGTGGACTGGTGTGAGTTGAAACCATTTTGTATATTAGATTTGCAGGAGTCTAATAATTCCAAACGTTGAGACTTTATCCATTTTCCTTTTGTTAAGAAAAGAGTGGATAAAATTTACCTCTTCATACTATCTTCTTGAAAAAAATTGCCTGTTTTGAATTACTTGTCCATTCCCTAGCTCAGGATATTTGTGGAGGGCAGGTATCCTTTACAGCCCTGAGTCGTTGTGAATGTTAAGTGACCATCAGCTGTGGGCTTAGAGCCCCGCTTGCTTGAAACGACCACAAGGCGGCAGCATTTCTACATTTCCGACTCTGGGTTTTTGGGCAACAAAGCCTCCCTGGAAATCCTGTAAGTAGGCTGAAAATTAGAGTGGAATGCGCCAGGGCAAGTCCCCAAGAGCTTATGTGTCCTTACTTCCTGTTTGTTTTTTAAATTTAACTTTTATTTATTATCAGAGCCAATTTGATACAAATGTTGTGCTTGTTCTAGGTGTACAGAACCGGGTATAATACGTCTATGGATCCATCTATTCTTCTTTGGATCCTTTCCCATGTAGGTTATTACAGAGTGGTGAATAGACCTCACTTGGTATTCCATAGGTATTTTCTGATTATATATTTCATATGTATTAGTACATGTCTCTTAACCCCCATATCCTAATTCATAAATTCCTTACATCTTTCCATTTCATTAAACATAATTTGTTTTGTTAATCCATGCATGTCCTTCTCTTGGAAATAAGTTCATGGATATCAATTTTTAGGTAACATCTAGAAGCGATGTCATAGGATATCTCCCCATATCCTAATGCATCCATTCCTTACACCTTTCCATTTCGTAAATAATTTTGTTTCCTTAACCCATGCGTGTCCTTCTCTTGGAAATAAGTTCATGGGTATCAATTTTTAGGTAACACCTAAAAGTGATGTCATAGGATATCTGTCTTTCTGTTTCGTTCTTCCTTCAAGTTGGCTGATGATCTTTAGGTCCTTCTATGGTGGTGCAAATGGCATTCTTTCATTCTTTTGCATGGTTGTGTACATGGACCACTTGATCTTTTCCCCCTGTTCTGTTGATGGACATTTTGGTTTCCTCGAAGTCTTGGCTATGGTAAATTCTGCTGCAGTGCAGTATTGCCAGCCTGTGTCTTTTTGATTCTGCTCTGCTTGGGGGATAGGCCCATCAAAGGGCCTACAAGATCACATGGTACCTCTATATTTATGTTTAAACGCACCTCCATTCTGTTCTCACTGCTGGCTCTTACCAGTTAACATCCCCCCAGCAGCTAGAGGGTACACAGTTCTCTGAAACTCCTTCGGCATTTTTTCTTTGTAAACTTTTTGCTGATGATCATTCTGAGGGCTGTGAGGTGAACATTTCTGTAGATTGGATTTTCATGGCTTTATTAATTCCTGATGTTGAGCATTTTTCCATGCCATTATTATTAAAATTAATTAATTAATTTATTGATTGATTTTTGGCTGTGTTGGGTCTTCGTTTCTGTGCGAGGGCTTTCTCTAGTTGTGGCAAGCGGGGGCCACTGTTCATCGTGGTGCGCGGGCCTCTCACTATCGCGACCTCTCTTGTTGCAGAGCACAGGCTCCAGACGCGCAGACTCAGTAGTTGTGGCTCATGGTCCTAGCTGCTCCGCGGCATGTGGGATCTTCCCAGACCAGGACTCGAACCCGTGTCCCCTATATTAGCAGGCAAATTCTCCACCACTGTGCCACCAGGGAAGCCCTCCTTGCCATTTTTTTTATAAAAAAGAAAAAAAAAGACAAATTGTTTGTAAAATATGCCTGTTGAAATTGTCTTCTTGAAATGTTGACGTCTTTTCAATTTTCTGATCGATTGACGACCCCAGGATTTTTTTGAGGGCAGGTGTCATTTATAGGCCTGCAATGATTGTGAATATTAAGTGCCAAGTAGCGCAGGGTTTAATGCTGCTGTTGTGTGAAACGGCCACAAGGCGGCAGCATTTCTCCTCACCAAATCTGGCTTCCAGGGCAACATAGCCATAATGGAAGTTATGCTGTAGGTTGTAAATTAGAATGGAATGTGACAGGAAAATCCCCCATGAGTTTATGTCTCATTACTTCTTGTTTGTTTTTTCAATTTTATTTTTTATCACAGCAAATTTGATTATAATGTTTTGTTGGTTCTAGGTGTGCAAGATTTGGTTCTGTAAACACACATACATATATCTATTGTTCTTCTGATCCTTTTCCCATGAAGGTTATGACACAATGCTGAGTCGTGTTCTCTTGGTATGCCATAGGTCTTGGGTGATTATATATTTCACATGTGTTTGTATATCTCTGTTTACCCCAATGTCGTGATGTTTCCAATCCTCACACCTTTCCATCTGGTGAACCATAAGTTTGTTTAATGAATCTGTGATTGCCTTTCTCTGTGGAAATATCTTCATTGGTACCAATTTTTAGGTAACACCTATAAGTGATATCATACCATATGTATCTTTCACTTTCTCTCTTACTACCAGTTGCGTGATTACCTCTAGGTGCAGCATCTAGGGTGCTGCAAATGGCATTGTTTCATTTTTTTGCCTTGGCTAATATTCCAACTCTACTCGAACCAGTTCTTCTATTTTTTTTTTTTTTTTTTTTTTGCGGTATGCGGTTCTCTCACTTGTGGCCTCTCCCAGTGCGGAACACACGCTCCGGACGCGCAGGCCTAGCGGCCATGGCTCACGGGCTTAGTTGCTCCGCGGCATGTGGGATCTTCCCGGACCAGGGCACGAACCCGTGTCCCCTGCATTGGCAGGCGGATTCTCAACCACTGCGCCACCAGGGAAGCCCATGAACCAGTTCTTCTTTATCCAGTCATGTGTTCATGATCTTTACGCTTGCTTCCATGTCTTGGCTATTGTAATACTCCTGCAGTGCAGATCTGCCTGCCTGTGTCTTTCCAATTTGGTCTTTTTAGGTTATAGACCCTGAGGTGGGCCTGCTGGATCATAGAGTAGCTCAATGTTTACCCTTTAAAGGCACCTCCGTTGTGTTCCCATCAGGGGCTCTCACCAGGTTACGTGCCACTTCAACTTAGGGTATGCATTGCTCCACAACCCCTTCAGCATTGATTATTTGTAGTTTCTTGCTGATGGTTATTCTGAGTGGTGTGAGCTGATACCTGTTTCTGGATGGATTTGCATATGTCTCATAATCCCATGAAATTGAGCTTTCAGGAATGTCCTTTTATTTTTCAAACTGTGAGTACAGCTTACTTCTTCAAATGGGTTTCTTGAAGTATGTGCCACATTTTGAAACTTTTTGGCCTTTACCTTCATCCAGTCATTTTGAGGGCAGGTTTCCTTTACAGCCCTGCAGTCCTTGTTCATACGAAGTGAACATTAGCACAGATTTCAAAGCTGTTGTTGCAGGTAACGGCCAGGGGGCAGCAGCATTTCTACGTCCCCCAATCTGGTACCAAGTGAAACAGACCTTCCTGCCAGTGATGTTCCTCAGTTATAAATTAGAGTGGAGTGTGCCCCGATAAACACCCCAAAAGCTTATGTCTTCTTACTTATGTTTTTTTACATCTAATTTATATTTTTATTGGAGTATTATTCCACTGTGTGTATGGACCACTTCTTCTTTGTGCATTCCTCTGTTGATGGACATGTTCGTTGCTTCTAAGTTTTGACTGTGCTAAATGTTGCTGGAGTGCATGATTGCCAGCCTGTGACTTGTGGATTCTCGTTTTCTCAGGTGATAGTCCCAGCAGTGGGTATGCTTGATTGACTGGCAGCTCAATGTTTTACCTTTTCAAAGCACCTCCATTGTGTTTTCATTAGTGACTCTTACCACGTCCCACTTAGCACTGAGGGTACTCGTTTCTCCACAGCCCCTTCAGCATTCATTGTTGGCAGAATTCTTGCTCATGGCCATTTTGACTGGTGTGAGCTGGTAGGTTTTTGTAATTTGGATTTGCATGTTTTTAATAATTCCTAATGTTCAGCATTTTCCATACCTTTATCTTTTTTATTCAACATAAAAGGAAAAAAGTGGGAGTACAATATACCTCTTGAAATTGTCTTCTCGGAAGCTTGTCCTCTTTGGAATTTCTTGGTCGATTTTCGACCCCAAGATTTTTTTTTGAGGGGAGGTGTCATTTACAGGCCTGCAATGATTATGAATATTTAGGGACCATTAGCACTGGGTTTAAAGCTGCTGTTGTGGGAAACGGCCACAAGGCGGCAGCATTTCTCCATTCCTAAATGTGGTTACTAGGGCAGCAGAGTCTCTCTGGAAGTCATGTTCCTAGGTTGTAAATTAGAATGGAATGTGCCAGGAGAAAAACCCCATGAGTTTATGTCTCATTCCTTCTTGTTCGTTGTTTTAATTTTTTTTAATCGGGGTAATGATTAGAATATGGTTTGTCCTAGGTGTACACAGTCTGGTTCATTTGTACATTATATATGTCTATTCATGTACAGAACCTCTTCCCATGTAAATTATTAGAGAGTGTTCCGTAGGCCTCCCTTGCTATATGGTCGTCCTTTTTGTTATATGTATTCAATAGGTATTTGTATACGTATGGTAACCCTAATCTTAATTTATCCATTCCCCCCACCTTTCCTTTTAGATGAGCATAGTTTGTTTTCTAAGTTGGTGCGTGTCTTTCTCTGTGGAAGTGTGATCATTTGTGTCAGTTGTTAGATAACACCTATAAGTGATATCATAGGATATATGTCTTTTGCTTTCCGACTTCCCTCATATTCTGGGAGTATCTCTAGGCTCATCTATGATGCCACAAAGAACAGTGTGTCATTGTTTTCCATGTCTAATATTCCACTGATTACATGGACCACATTTTCTTTATCCTTTCACCTGTCGATGCACATTTTGGTGGATTCCATGGCTTGGCTATTGTGAATATGGCTGAAGTGCCACTGTCGCAGCCTGTGTCTTCTCGATTCTGGTCTTCTCAGGTGAGAGGCCCAACGGTGGGCCTGCTGGACCAAACGGTAGCTCAATGTTTACTTTTACATGCAGCTCCTTTCTGTTCTCACTATTGGCTCTTACCACTTTACATCTCACCAGAAGCTAGAGGGCATACAGTTCTCTAAAACCGCTTCAGCACTTATTGTTCGTAGACTTTTAGCTGATGGTCAGTGGACTGGTGTGAGTTGAAACCATTTTGTATATTAGATTTGCAGGAGTCTAATAATTCCAAACGTTGAGACTTTATCCATTTTCCTTTTGTTAAGAAAAGAGTGGATAAAATTTACCTCTTCATACTATCTTCTTGAAAAAAATTGCCTGTTTTGAATTACTTGTCCATTCCCTAGCTCAGGATATTTGTGGAGGGCAGGTATCCTTTACAGCCCTGAGTCGTTGTGAATGTTAAGTGACCATCAGCTGTGGGCTTAGAGCCCCGCTTGCTTGAAACGACCACAAGGCGGCAGCATTTCTACATTTCCGACTCTGGGTTTTTGGGCAACAAAGCCTCCCTGGAAATCCTGTAAGTAGGCTGAAAATTAGAGTGGAATGCGCCAGGGCAAGTCCCCAAGAGCTTATGTGTCCTTACTTCCTGTTTGTTTTTTAAATTTAACTTTTATTTATTATCAGAGCCAATTTGATACAAATGTTGTGCTTGTTCTAGGTGTACAGAACCGGGTATAATACGTCTATGGATCCATCTATTCTTCTTTGGATCCTTTCCCATGTAGGTTATTACAGAGTGGTGAATAGACCTCACTTGGTATTCCATAGGTATTTTCTGATTATATATTTCATATGTATTAGTACATGTCTCTTAACCCCCATATCCTAATTCATAAATTCCTTACATCTTTCCATTTCATTAAACATAATTTGTTTTGTTAATCCATGCATGTCCTTCTCTTGGAAATAAGTTCATGGATATCAATTTTTAGGTAACATCTAGAAGCGATGTCATAGGATATCTCCCCATATCCTAATGCATCCATTCCTTACACCTTTCCATTTCGTAAATAATTTTGTTTCCTTAACCCATGCGTGTCCTTCTCTTGGAAATAAGTTCATGGGTATCAATTTTTAGGTAACACCTAAAAGTGATGTCATAGGATATCTGTCTTTCTGTTTCGTTCTTCCTTCAAGTTGGCTGATGATCTTTAGGTCCTTCTATGGTGGTGCAAATGGCATTCTTTCATTCTTTTGCATGGTTGTGTACATGGACCACTTGATCTTTTCCCCCTGTTCTGTTGATGGACATTTTGGTTTCCTCGAAGTCTTGGCTATGGTAAATTCTGCTGCAGTGCAGTATTGCCAGCCTGTGTCTTTTTGATTCTGCTCTGCTTGGGGGATAGGCCCATCAAAGGGCCTACAAGATCACATGGTACCTCTATATTTATGTTTAAACGCACCTCCATTCTGTTCTCACTGCTGGCTCTTACCAGTTAACATCCCCCCAGCAGCTAGAGGGTACACAGTTCTCTGAAACTCCTTCGGCATTTTTTCTTTGTAAACTTTTTGCTGATGATCATTCTGAGGGCTGTGAGGTGAACATTTCTGTAGATTGGATTTTCATGGCTTTATTAATTCCTGATGTTGAGCATTTTTCCATGCCATTATTATTAAAATTAATTAATTAATTTATTGATTGATTTTTGGCTGTGTTGGGTCTTCGTTTCTGTGCGAGGGCTTTCTCTAGTTGTGGCAAGCGGGGGCCACTGTTCATCGTGGTGCGCGGGCCTCTCACTATCGCGACCTCTCTTGTTGCAGAGCACAGGCTCCAGACGCGCAGACTCAGTAGTTGTGGCTCATGGTCCTAGCTGCTCCGCGGCATGTGGGATCTTCCCAGACCAGGACTCGAACCCGTGTCCCCTATATTAGCAGGCAAATTCTCCACCACTGTGCCACCAGGGAAGCCCTCCTTGCCATTTTTTTTATAAAAAAGAAAAAAAAAGACAAATTGTTTGTAAAATATGCCTGTTGAAATTGTCTTCTTGAAATGTTGACGTCTTTTCAATTTTCTGATCGATTGACGACCCCAGGATTTTTTTGAGGGCAGGTGTCATTTATAGGCCTGCAATGATTGTGAATATTAAGTGCCAAGTAGCGCAGGGTTTAATGCTGCTGTTGTGTGAAACGGCCACAAGGCGGCAGCATTTCTCCTCACCAAATCTGGCTTCCAGGGCAACATAGCCATAATGGAAGTTATGCTGTAGGTTGTAAATTAGAATGGAATGTGACAGGAAAATCCCCCATGAGTTTATGTCTCATTACTTCTTGTTTGTTTTTTCAATTTTATTTTTTATCACAGCAAATTTGATTATAATGTTTTGTTGGTTCTAGGTGTGCAAGATTTGGTTCTGTAAACACACATACATATATCTATTGTTCTTCTGATCCTTTTCCCATGAAGGTTATGACACAATGCTGAGTCGTGTTCTCTTGGTATGCCATAGGTCTTGGGTGATTATATATTTCACATGTGTTTGTATATCTCTGTTTACCCCAATGTCGTGATGTTTCCAATCCTCACACCTTTCCATCTGGTGAACCATAAGTTTGTTTAATGAATCTGTGATTGCCTTTCTCTGTGGAAATATCTTCATTGGTACCAATTTTTAGGTAACACCTATAAGTGATATCATACCATATGTATCTTTCACTTTCTCTCTTACTACCAGTTGCGTGATTACCTCTAGGTGCAGCATCTAGGGTGCTGCAAATGGCATTGTTTCATTTTTTTGCCTTGGCTAATATTCCAACTCTACTCGAACCAGTTCTTCTATTTTTTTTTTTTTTTTGCGGTATTCGGTTCTCTCACTTGTGGCCTCTCCCATTGCGGAACACACGCTCCGGACGCGCAGGCCTAGCGGCCATGGCTCACGGGCTTAGTTGCTCCGCGGCATGTGGGATCTTCCCGGACCAGGGCACGAACCCGTGTCCCCTGCATTGGCAGGCGGATTCTCAACCACTGCGCCACCAGGGAAGCCCATGAACCAGTTCTTCTTTATCCACTCATGTGTTCATGATCTTTACGCTTGCTTCCATGTCTTGGCTATTGTAATACTCCTGCAGTGCAGATCTGCCTGCCTGTGTCTTTCCAATTTGGTCTTTTTAGGTTATAGACCCTGAGGTGGGCCTGCTGGATCATAGAGTAGCTCAATGTTTACCCTTTAAAGGCACCTCCGTTGTGTTCCCATCAGGGGCTCTCACCAGGTTACGTGCCACTTCAACTTAGGGTATGCATTGCTCCACAACCCCTTCAGCATTGATTATTTGTAGTTTCTTGCTGATGGTTATTCTGAGTGGTGTGAGCTGATACCTGTTTCTGGATGGATTTGCATATGTCTCATAATCCCATGAAATTGAGCTTTCAGGAATGTCCTTTTATTTTTCAAACTGTGAGTACAGCTTACTTCTTCAAATGGGTTTCTTGAAGTATGTGCCACATTTTGAAACTTTTTGGCCTTTACCTTCATCCAGTCATTTTGAGGGCAGGTTTCCTTTACAGCCCTGCAGTCCTTGTTCATACGAAGTGAACATTAGCACAGATTTCAAAGCTGTTGTTGCAGGTAACGGCCAGGGGGCAGCAGCATTTCTACGTCCCCCAATCTGGTACCAAGTGAAACAGACCTTCCTGCCAGTGATGTTCCTCAGTTATAAATTAGAGTGGAGTGTGCCCCGATAAACACCCCAAAAGCTTATGTCTTCTTACTTATGTTTTTTACATCTAATTTATATTTTTATTGGAGTATTATTCCACTGTGTGTATGGACCACTTCTTCTTTGTGCATTCCTCTGTTGATGGACATGTTCGTTGCTTCTAAGTTTTGACTGTGCTAAATGTTGCTGGAGTGCATGATTGCCAGCCTGTGACTTGTGGATTCTCGTTTTCTCAGGTGATAGTCCCAGCAGTGGGTATGCTTGATTGACTGGCAGCTCAATGTTTTACCTTTTCAAAGCACCTCCATTGTGTTTTCATTAGTGACTCTTACCACGTCCCACTTAGCACTGAGGGTACTCGTTTCTCCACAGCCCCTTCAGCATTCATTGTTGGCAGAATTCTTGCTCATGGCCATTTTGACTGGTGTGAGCTGGTAGGTTTTTGTAATTTGGATTTGCATGTTTTTAATAATTCCTAATGTTCAGCATTTTCCATACCTTTATCTTTTTTATTCAACATAAAAGGAAAAAAGTGGGAGTACAATATACCTCTTGAAATTGTCTTCTCGGAAGCTTGTCCTCTTTGGAATTTCTTGGTCGATTTTCGACCCCAAGATTTTTTTTTGAGGGGAGGTGTCATTTACAGGCCTGCAATGATTATGAATATTTAGGGACCATTAGCACTGGGTTTAAAGCTGCTGTTGTGGGAAACGGCCACAAGGCGGCAGCATTTCTCCATTCCTAAATGTGGTTACTAGGGCAGCAGAGTCTCTCTGGAAGTCATGTTCCTAGGTTGTAAATTAGAATGGAATGTGCCAGGAGAAAAACCCCATGAGTTTATGTCTCATTCCTTCTTGTTCGTTGTTTTAATTTTTTTTAATCGGGGTAATGATTAGAATATGGTTTGTCCTAGGTGTACACAGTCTGGTTCATTTGTACATTATATATGTCTATTCATGTACAGAACCTCTTCCCATGTAAATTATTAGAGAGTGTTCCGTAGGCCTCCCTTGCTATATGGTCGTCCTTTTTGTTATATGTATTCAATAGGTATTTGTATACGTATGGTAACCCTAATCTTAATTTATCCATTCCCCCCACCTTTCCTTTTAGATGAGCATAGTTTGTTTTCTAAGTTGGTGCGTGTCTTTCTCTGTGGAAGTGTGATCATTTGTGTCAGTTGTTAGATAACACCTATAAGTGATATCATAGGATATATGTCTTTTGCTTTCCGACTTCCCTCATATTCTGGGAGTATCTCTAGGCTCATCTATGATGCCACAAAGAACAGTGTGTCATTGTTTTCCATGTCTAATATTCCACTGATTACATGGACCACATTTTCTTTATCCTTTCACCTGTCGATGCACATTTTGGTGGATTCCATGGCTTGGCTATTGTGAATATGGCTGAAGTGCCACTGTCGCAGCCTGTGTCTTCTCGATTCTGGTCTTCTCAGGTGAGAGGCCCAACGGTGGGCCTGCTGGACCAAACGGTAGCTCAATGTTTACTTTTACATGCAGCTCCTTTCTGTTCTCACTATTGGCTCTTACCACTTTACATCTCACCAGAAGCTAGAGGGCATACAGTTCTCTAAAACCGCTTCAGCACTTATTGTTCGTAGACTTTTAGCTGATGGTCAGTGGACTGGTGTGAGTTGAAACCATTTTGTATATTAGATTTGCAGGAGTCTAATAATTCCAAACGTTGAGACTTTATCCATTTTCCTTTTGTTAAGAAAAGAGTGGATAAAATTTACCTCTTCATACTATCTTCTTGAAAAAAATTGCCTGTTTTGAATTACTTGTCCATTCCCTAGCTCAGGATATTTGTGGAGGGCAGGTATCCTTTACAGCCCTGAGTCGTTGTGAATGTTAAGTGACCATCAGCTGTGGGCTTAGAGCCCCGCTTGCTTGAAACGACCACAAGGCGGCAGCATTTCTACATTTCCGACTCTGGGTTTTTGGGCAACAAAGCCTCCCTGGAAATCATGTAAGTAGGCTGAAAATTAGAGTGGAATGCGCCAGGGCAAGTCCCCAAGAGCTTATGTGTCCTTACTTCCTGTTTGTTTTTTAAATTTAACTTTTATTTATTATCAGAGCCAATTTGATACAAATGTTGTGCTTGTTCTAGGTGTACAGAACCGGGTATAATACGTCTATGGATCCATCTATTCTTCTTTGGATCCTTTCCCATGTAGGTTATTACAGAGTGGTGAATAGACCTCACTTGGTATTCCATAGGTATTTTGTGATTATATATTTCATATGTATTAGTACATGTCTCTTAACCCCCATATCCTAATTCATAAATTCCTTACATCTTTCCATTTCATTAAACATAATTTGTTTTGTTAATCCATGCATGTCCTTCTCTTGGAAATAAGTTCATGGATATCAATTTTTAGGTAACATCTAGAAGCGATGTCATAGGATATCTCCCCATATCCTAATGCATCCATTCCTTACACCTTTCCATTTCGTAAATAATTTTGTTTCCTTAACCCATGCGTGTCCTTCTCTTGGAAATAAGTTCATGGGTATCAATTTTTAGGTAACACCTAAAAGTGATGTCATAGGATATCTGTCTTTCTGTTTCGTTCTTCCTTCAAGTTGGCTGATGATCTTTAGGTCCTTCTATGGTGGTGCAAATGGCATTCTTTCATTCTTTTGCATGGTTGTGTACATGGACCACTTGATCTTTTCCCCCTGTTCTGTTGATGGACATTTTGGTTTCCTCGAAGTCTTGGCTATGGTAAATTCTGCTGCAGTGCAGTATTGCCAGCCTGTGTCTTTTTGATTCTGCTCTGCTTGGGGGATAGGCCCATCAAAGGGCCTACAAGATCACATGGTACCTCTATATTTATGTTTAAACGCACCTCCATTCTGTTCTCACTGCTGGCTCTTACCAGTTAACATCCCCCCAGCAGCTAGAGGGTACACAGTTCTCTGAAACTCCTTCGGCATTTTTTCTTTGTAAACTTTTTGCTGATGATCATTCTGAGGGCTGTGAGGTGAACATTTCTGTAGATTGGATTTTCATGGCTTTATTAATTCCTGATGTTGAGCATTTTTCCATGCCATTATTATTAAAATTAATTAATTAATTTATTGATTGATTTTTGGCTGTGTTGGGTCTTCGTTTCTGTGCGAGGGCTTTCTCTAGTTGTGGCAAGCGGGGGCCACTGTTCATCGTGGTGCGCGGGCCTCTCACTATCGCGACCTCTCTTGTTGCAGAGCACAGGCTCCAGACGCGCAGACTCAGTAGTTGTGGCTCATGGTCCTAGCTGCTCCGCGGCATGTGGGATCTTCCCAGACCAGGACTCGAACCCGTGTCCCCTATATTAGCAGGCAAATTCTCCACCACTGTGCCACCAGGGAAGCCCTCCTTGCCATTTTTTTTATAAAAAAGAAAAAAAAAGACAAATTGTTTGTAAAATATGCCTGTTGAAATTGTCTTCTTGAAATGTTGACGTCTTTTCAATTTTCTGATCGATTGACGACCCCAGGATTTTTTTGAGGGCAGGTGTCATTTATAGGCCTGCAATGATTGTGAATATTAAGTGCCAAGTAGCGCAGGGTTTAATGCTGCTGTTGTGTGAAACGGCCACAAGGCGGCAGCATTTCTCCTCACCAAATCTGGCTTCCAGGGCAACATAGCCATAATGGAAGTTATGCTGTAGGTTGTAAATTAGAATGGAATGTGACAGGAAAATCCCCCATGAGTTTATGTCTCATTACTTCTTGTTTGTTTTTTCAATTTTATTTTTTATCACAGCAAATTTGATTATAATGTTTTGTTGGTTCTAGGTGTGCAAGATTTGGTTCTGTAAACACACATACATATATCTATTGTTCTTCTGATCCTTTTCCCATGAAGGTTATGACACAATGCTGAGTCGTGTTCTCTTGGTATGCCATAGGTCTTGGGTGATTATATATTTCACATGTGTTTGTATATCTCTGTTTACCCCAATGTCGTGATGTTTCCAATCCTCACACCTTTCCATCTGGTGAACCATAAGTTTGTTTAATGAATCTGTGATTGCCTTTCTCTGTGGAAATATCTTCATTGGTACCAATTTTTAGGTAACACCTATAAGTGATATCATACCATATGTATCTTTCACTTTCTCTCTTACTACCAGTTGCGTGATTACCTCTAGGTGCAGCATCTAGGGTGCTGCAAATGGCATTGTTTCATTTTTTTGCCTTGGCTAATATTCCAACTCTACTCGAACCAGTTCTTCTATTTTTTTTTTTTTTTTTTTTTTTTTTGCGGTATGCGGTTCTCTCACTTGTGGCCTCTCCCATTGCGGAACACACGCTCCGGACGCGCAGGCCTAGCGGCCATGGCTCACGGGCTTAGTTGCTCCGCGGCATGTGGGATCTTCCCGGACCAGGGCACGAACCCGTGTCCCCTGCATTGGCAGGCGGATTCTCAACCACTGCGCCACCAGGGAAGCCCATGAACCAGTTCTTCTTTATCCAGTCATGTGTTCATGATCTTTACGCTTGCTTCCATGTCTTGGCTATTGTAATACTCCTGCAGTGCAGATCTGCCTGCCTGTGTCTTTCCAATTTGGTCTTTTTAGGTTATAGACCCTGAGGTGGGCCTGCTGGATCATAGAGTAGCTCAATGTTTACCCTTTAAAGGCACCTCCGTTGTGTTCCCATCAGGGGCTCTCACCAGGTTACGTGCCACTTCAACTTAGGGTATGCATTGCTCCACAACCCCTTCAGCATTGATTATTTGTAGTTTCTTGCTGATGGTTATTCTGAGTGGTGTGAGCTGATACCTGTTTCTGGATGGATTTGCATATGTCTCATAATCCCATGAAATTGAGCTTTCAGGAATGTCCTTTTATTTTTCAAACTGTGAGTACAGCTTACTTCTTCAAATGGGTTTCTTGAAGTATGTGCCACATTTTGAAACTTTTTGGCCTTTACCTTCATCCAGTCATTTTGAGGGCAGGTTTCCTTTACAGCCCTGCAGTCCTTGTTCATACGAAGTGAACATTAGCACAGATTTCAAAGCTGTTGTTGCAGGTAACGGCCAGGGGGCAGCAGCATTTCTACGTCCCCCAATCTGGTACCAAGTGAAACAGACCTTCCTGCCAGTGATGTTCCTCAGTTATAAATTAGAGTGGAGTGTGCCCCGATAAACACCCCAAAAGCTTATGTCTTCTTACTTATGTTTTTTTACATCTAATTTATATTTTTATTGGAGTATTATTCCACTGTGTGTATGGACCACTTCTTCTTTGTGCATTCCTCTGTTGATGGACATGTTCGTTGCTTCTAAGTTTTGACTGTGCTAAATGTTGCTGGAGTGCATGATTGCCAGCCTGTGACTTGTGGATTCTCGTTTTCTCAGGTGATAGTCCCAGCAGTGGGTATGCTTGATTGACTGGCAGCTCAATGTTTTACCTTTTCAAAGCACCTCCATTGTGTTTTCATTAGTGACTCTTACCACGTCCCACTTAGCACTGAGGGTACTCGTTTCTCCACAGCCCCTTCAGCATTCATTGTTGGCAGAATTCTTGCTCATGGCCATTTTGACTGGTGTGAGCTGGTAGGTTTTTGTAATTTGGATTTGCATGTTTTTAATAATTCCTAATGTTCAGCATTTTCCATACCTTTATCTTTTTTATTCAACATAAAAGGAAAAAAGTGGGAGTACAATATACCTCTTGAAATTGTCTTCTCGGAAGCTTGTCCTCTTTGGAATTTCTTGGTCGATTTTCGACCCCAAGATTTTTTTTTGAGGGGAGGTGTCATTTACAGGCCTGCAATGATTATGAATATTTAGGGACCATTAGCACTGGGTTTAAAGCTGCTGTTGTGGGAAACGGCCACAAGGCGGCAGCATTTCTCCATTCCTAAATGTGGTTACTAGGGCAGCAGAGTCTCTCTGGAAGTCATGTTCCTAGGTTGTAAATTAGAATGGAATGTGCCAGGAGAAAAACCCCATGAGTTTATGTCTCATTCCTTCTTGTTCGTTGTTTTAATTTTTTTTAATCGGGGTAATGATTAGAATATGGTTTGTCCTAGGTGTACACAGTCTGGTTCATTTGTACATTATATATGTCTATTCATGTACAGAACCTCTTCCCATGTAAATTATTAGAGAGTGTTCCGTAGGCCTCCCTTGCTATATGGTCGTCCTTTTTGTTATATGTATTCAATAGGTATTTGTATACGTATGGTAACCCTAATCTTAATTTATCCATTCCCCCCACCTTTCCTTTTAGATGAGCATAGTTTGTTTTCTAAGTTGGTGCGTGTCTTTCTCTGTGGAAGTGTGATCATTTGTGTCAGTTGTTAGATAACACCTATAAGTGATATCATAGGATATATGTCTTTTGCTTTCCGACTTCCCTCATATTCTGGGAGTATCTCTAGGCTCATCTATGATGCCACAAAGAACAGTGTGTCATTGTTTTCCATGTCTAATATTCCACTGATTACATGGACCACATTTTCTTTATCCTTTCACCTGTCGATGCACATTTTGGTGGATTCCATGGCTTGGCTATTGTGAATATGGCTGAAGTGCCACTGTCGCAGCCTGTGTCTTCTCGATTCTGGTCTTCTCAGGTGAGAGGCCCAACGGTGGGCCTGCTGGACCAAACGGTAGCTCAATGTTTACTTTTACATGCAGCTCCTTTCTGTTCTCACTATTGGCTCTTACCACTTTACATCTCACCAGAAGCTAGAGGGCATACAGTTCTCTAAAACCGCTTCAGCACTTATTGTTCGTAGACTTTTAGCTGATGGTCAGTGGACTGGTGTGAGTTGAAACCATTTTGTATATTAGATTTGCAGGAGTCTAATAATTCCAAACGTTGAGACTTTATCCATTTTCCTTTTGTTAAGAAAAGAGTGGATAAAATTTACCTCTTCATACTATCTTCTTGAAAAAAATTGCCTGTTTTGAATTACTTGTCCATTCCCTAGCTCAGGATATTTGTGGAGGGCAGGTATCCTTTACAGCCCTGAGTCGTTGTGAATGTTAAGTGACCATCAGCTGTGGGCTTAGAGCCCCGCTTGCTTGAAACGACCACAAGGCGGCAGCATTTCTACATTTCCGACTCTGGGTTTTTGGGCAACAAAGCCTCCCTGGAAATCATGTAAGTAGGCTGAAAATTAGAGTGGAATGCGCCAGGGCAAGTCCCCAAGAGCTTATGTGTCCTTACTTCCTGTTTGTTTTTTAAATTTAACTTTTATTTATTATCAGAGCCAATTTGATACAAATGTTGTGCTTGTTCTAGGTGTACAGAACCGGGTATAATACGTCTATGGATCCATCTATTCTTCTTTGGATCCTTTCCCATGTAGGTTATTACAGAGTGGTGAATAGACCTCACTTGGTATTCCATAGGTATTTTGTGATTATATATTTCATATGTATTAGTACATGTCTCTTAACCCCCATATCCTAATTCATAAATTCCTTACATCTTTCCATTTCATTAAACATAATTTGTTTTGTTAATCCATGCATGTCCTTCTCTTGGAAATAAGTTCATGGATATCAATTTTTAGGTAACATCTAGAAGCGATGTCATAGGATATCTCCCCATATCCTAATGCATCCATTCCTTACACCTTTCCATTTCGTAAATAATTTTGTTTCCTTAACCCATGCGTGTCCTTCTCTTGGAAATAAGTTCATGGGTATCAATTTTTAGGTAACACCTAAAAGTGATGTCATAGGATATCTGTCTTTCTGTTTCGTTCTTCCTTCAAGTTGGCTGATGATCTTTAGGTCCTTCTATGGTGGTGCAAATGGCATTCTTTCATTCTTTTGCATGGTTGTGTACATGGACCACTTGATCTTTTCCCCCTGTTCTGTTGATGGACATTTTGGTTTCCTCGAAGTCTTGGCTATGGTAAATTCTGCTGCAGTGCAGTATTGCCAGCCTGTGTCTTTTTGATTCTGCTCTGCTTGGGGGATAGGCCCATCAAAGGGCCTACAAGATCACATGGTACCTCTATATTTATGTTTAAACGCACCTCCATTCTGTTCTCACTGCTGGCTCTTACCAGTTAACATCCCCCCAGCAGCTAGAGGGTACACAGTTCTCTGAAACTCCTTCGGCATTTTTTCTTTGTAAACTTTTTGCTGATGATCATTCTGAGGGCTGTGAGGTGAACATTTCTGTAGATTGGATTTTCATGGCTTTATTAATTCCTGATGTTGAGCATTTTTCCATGCCATTATTATTAAAATTAATTAATTAATTTATTGATTGATTTTTGGCTGTGTTGGGTCTTCGTTTCTGTGCGAGGGCTTTCTCTAGTTGTGGCAAGCGGGGGCCACTGTTCATCGTGGTGCGCGGGCCTCTCACTATCGCGACCTCTCTTGTTGCAGAGCACAGGCTCCAGACGCGCAGACTCAGTAGTTGTGGCTCATGGTCCTAGCTGCTCCGCGGCATGTGGGATCTTCCCAGACCAGGACTCGAACCCGTGTCCCCTATATTAGCAGGCAAATTCTCCACCACTGTGCCACCAGGGAAGCCCTCCTTGCCATTTTTTTTATAAAAAAGAAAAAAAAAGACAAATTGTTTGTAAAATATGCCTGTTGAAATTGTCTTCTTGAAATGTTGACGTCTTTTCAATTTTCTGATCGATTGACGACCCCAGGATTTTTTTGAGGGCAGGTGTCATTTATAGGCCTGCAATGATTGTGAATATTAAGTGCCAAGTAGCGCAGGGTTTAATGCTGCTGTTGTGTGAAACGGCCACAAGGCGGCAGCATTTCTCCTCACCAAATCTGGCTTCCAGGGCAACATAGCCATAATGGAAGTTATGCTGTAGGTTGTAAATTAGAATGGAATGTGACAGGAAAATCCCCCATGAGTTTATGTCTCATTACTTCTTGTTTGTTTTTTCAATTTTATTTTTTATCACAGCAAATTTGATTATAATGTTTTGTTGGTTCTAGGTGTGCAAGATTTGGTTCTGTAAACACACATACATATATCTATTGTTCTTCTGATCCTTTTCCCATGAAGGTTATGACACAATGCTGAGTCGTGTTCTCTTGGTATGCCATAGGTCTTGGGTGATTATATATTTCACATGTGTTTGTATATCTCTGTTTACCCCAATGTCGTGATGTTTCCAATCCTCACACCTTTCCATCTGGTGAACCATAAGTTTGTTTAATGAATCTGTGATTGCCTTTCTCTGTGGAAATATCTTCATTGGTACCAATTTTTAGGTAACACCTATAAGTGATATCATACCATATGTATCTTTCACTTTCTCTCTTACTACCAGTTGCGTGATTACCTCTAGGTGCAGCATCTAGGGTGCTGCAAATGGCATTGTTTCATTTTTTTGCCTTGGCTAATATTCCAACTCTACTCGAACCAGTTCTTCTATTTTTTTTTTTTTTTTGCGGTATTCGGTTCTCTCACTTGTGGCCTCTCCCATTGCGGAACACACGCTCCGGACGCGCAGGCCTAGCGGCCATGGCTCACGGGCTTAGTTGCTCCGCGGCATGTGGGATCTTCCCGGACCAGGGCACGAACCCGTGTCCCCTGCATTGGCAGGCGGATTCTCAACCACTGCGCCACCAGGGAAGCCCATGAACCAGTTCTTCTTTATCCAGTCATGTGTTCATGATCTTTACGCTTGCTTCCATGTCTTGGCTATTGTAATACTCCTGCAGTGCAGATCTGCCTGCCTGTGTCTTTCCAATTTGGTCTTTTTAGGTTATAGACCCTGAGGTGGGCCTGCTGGATCATAGAGTAGCTCAATGTTTACCCTTTAAAGGCACCTCCGTTGTGTTCCCATCAGGGGCTCTCACCAGGTTACGTGCCACTTCAACTTAGGGTATGCATTGCTCCACAACCCCTTCAGCATTGATTATTTGTAGTTTCTTGCTGATGGTTATTCTGAGTGGTGTGAGCTGATACCTGTTTCTGGATGGATTTGCATATGTCTCATAATCCCATGAAATTGAGCTTTCAGGAATGTCCTTTTATTTTTCAAACTGTGAGTACAGCTTACTTCTTCAAATGGGTTTCTTGAAGTATGTGCCACATTTTGAAACTTTTTGGCCTTTACCTTCATCCAGTCATTTTGAGGGCAGGTTTCCTTTACAGCCCTGCAGTCCTTGTTCATACGAAGTGAACATTAGCACAGATTTCAAAGCTGTTGTTGCAGGTAACGGCCAGGGGGCAGCAGCATTTCTACGTCCCCCAATCTGGTACCAAGTGAAAGAGACCTTCCTGCCAGTGATGTTCCTCAGTTATAAATTAGAGTGGAGTGTGCCCCGATAAACACCCCAAAAGCTTATGTCTTCTTACTTATGTTTTTTTACATCTAATTTATATTTTTATTGGAGTATTATTCCACTGTGTGTATGGACCACTTCTTCTTTGTGCATTCCTCTGTTGATGGACATGTTCGTTGCTTCTAAGTTTTGACTGTGCTAAATGTTGCTGGAGTGCATGATTGCCAGCCTGTGACTTGTGGATTCTCGTTTTCTCAGGTGATAGTCCCAGCAGTGGGTATGCTTGATTGACTGGCAGCTCAATGTTTTACCTTTTCAAAGCACCTCCATTGTGTTTTCATTAGTGACTCTTACCACGTCCCACTTAGCACTGAGGGTACTCGTTTCTCCACAGCCCCTTCAGCATTCATTGTTGGCAGAATTCTTGCTCATGGCCATTTTGACTGGTGTGAGCTGGTAGGTTTTTGTAATTTGGATTTGCATGTTTTTAATAATTCCTAATGTTCAGCATTTTCCATACCTTTATCTTTTTTATTCAACATAAAAGGAAAAAAGTGGGAGTACAATATACCTCTTGAAATTGTCTTCTCGGAAGCTTGTCCTCTTTGGAATTTCTTGGTCGATTTTCGACCCCAAGATTTTTTTTTGAGGGGAGGTGTCATTTACAGGCCTGCAATGATTATGAATATTTAGGGACCATTAGCACTGGGTTTAAAGCTGCTGTTGTGGGAAACGGCCACAAGGCGGCAGCATTTCTCCATTCCTAAATGTGGTTACTAGGGCAGCAGAGTCTCTCTGGAAGTCATGTTCCTAGGTTGTAAATTAGAATGGAATGTGCCAGGAGAAAAACCCCATGAGTTTATGTCTCATTCCTTCTTGTTCGTTGTTTTAATTTTTTTTAATCGGGGTAATGATTAGAATATGGTTTGTCCTAGGTGTACACAGTCTGGTTCATTTGTACATTATATATGTCTATTCATGTACAGAACCTCTTCCCATGTAAATTATTAGAGAGTGTTCCGTAGGCCTCCCTTGCTATATGGTCGTCCTTTTTGTTATATGTATTCAATAGGTATTTGTATACGTATGGTAACCCTAATCTTAATTTATCCATTCCCCCCACCTTTCCTTTTAGATGAGCATAGTTTGTTTTCTAAGTTGGTGCGTGTCTTTCTCTGTGGAAGTGTGATCATTTGTGTCAGTTGTTAGATAACACCTATAAGTGATATCATAGGATATATGTCTTTTGCTTTCCGACTTCCCTCATATTCTGGGAGTATCTCTAGGCTCATCTATGATGCCACAAAGAACAGTGTGTCATTGTTTTCCATGTCTAATATTCCACTGATTACATGGACCACATTTTCTTTATCCTTTCACCTGTCGATGCACATTTTGGTGGATTCCATGGCTTGGCTATTGTGAATATGGCTGAAGTGCCACTGTCGCAGCCTGTGTCTTCTCGATTCTGGTCTTCTCAGGTGAGAGGCCCAACGGTGGGCCTGCTGGACCAAACGGTAGCTCAATGTTTACTTTTACATGCAGCTCCTTTCTGTTCTCACTATTGGCTCTTACCACTTTACATCTCACCAGAAGCTAGAGGGCATACAGTTCTCTAAAACCGCTTCAGCACTTATTGTTCGTAGACTTTTAGCTGATGGTCAGTGGACTGGTGTGAGTTGAAACCATTTTGTATATTAGATTTGCAGGAGTCTAATAATTCCAAACGTTGAGACTTTATCCATTTTCCTTTTGTTAAGAAAAGAGTGGATAAAATTTACCTCTTCATACTATCTTCTTGAAAAAAATTGCCTGTTTTGAATTACTTGTCCATTCCCTAGCTCAGGATATTTGTGGAGGGCAGGTATCCTTTACAGCCCTGAGTCGTTGTGAATGTTAAGTGACCATCAGCTGTGGGCTTAGAGCCCCGCTTGCTTGAAACGACCACAAGGCGGCAGCATTTCTACATTTCCGACTCTGGGTTTTTGGGCAACAAAGCCTCCCTGGAAATCATGTAAGTAGGCTGAAAATTAGAGTGGAATGCGCCAGGGCAAGTCCCCAAGAGCTTATGTGTCCTTACTTCCTGTTTGTTTTTTAAATTTAACTTTTATTTATTATCAGAGCCAATTTGATACAAATGTTGTGCTTGTTCTAGGTGTACAGAACCGGGTATAATACGTCTATGGATCCATCTATTCTTCTTTGGATCCTTTCCCATGTAGGTTATTACAGAGTGGTGAATAGACCTCACTTGGTATTCCATAGGTATTTTGTGATTATATATTTCATATGTATTAGTACATGTCTCTTAACCCCCATATCCTAATTCATAAATTCCTTACATCTTTCCATTTCATTAAACATAATTTGTTTTGTTAATCCATGCATGTCCTTCTCTTGGAAATAAGTTCATGGATATCAATTTTTAGGTAACATCTAGAAGCGATGTCATAGGATATCTCCCCATATCCTAATGCATCCATTCCTTACACCTTTCCATTTCGTAAATAATTTTGTTTCCTTAACCCATGCGTGTCCTTCTCTTGGAAATAAGTTCATGGGTATCAATTTTTAGGTAACACCTAAAAGTGATGTCATAGGATATCTGTCTTTCTGTTTCGTTCTTCCTTCAAGTTGGCTGATGATCTTTAGGTCCTTCTATGGTGGTGCAAATGGCATTCTTTCATTCTTTTGCATGGTTGTGTACATGGACCACTTGATCTTTTCCCCCTGTTCTGTTGATGGACATTTTGGTTTCCTCGAAGTCTTGGCTATGGTAAATTCTGCTGCAGTGCAGTATTGCCAGCCTGTGTCTTTTTGATTCTGCTCTGCTTGGGGGATAGGCCCATCAAAGGGCCTACAAGATCACATGGTACCTCTATATTTATGTTTAAACGCACCTCCATTCTGTTCTCACTGCTGGCTCTTACCAGTTAACATCCCCCCAGCAGCTAGAGGGTACACAGTTCTCTGAAACTCCTTCGGCATTTTTTCTTTGTAAACTTTTTGCTGATGATCATTCTGAGGGCTGTGAGGTGAACATTTCTGTAGATTGGATTTTCATGGCTTTATTAATTCCTGATGTTGAGCATTTTTCCATGCCATTATTATTAAAATTAATTAATTAATTTATTGATTGATTTTTGGCTGTGTTGGGTCTTCGTTTCTGTGCGAGGGCTTTCTCTAGTTGTGGCAAGCGGGGGCCACTGTTCATCGTGGTGCGCGGGCCTCTCACTATCGCGACCTCTCTTGTTGCAGAGCACAGGCTCCAGACGCGCAGACTCAGTAGTTGTGGCTCATGGTCCTAGCTGCTCCGCGGCATGTGGGATCTTCCCAGACCAGGACTCGAACCCGTGTCCCCTATATTAGCAGGCAAATTCTCCACCACTGTGCCACCAGGGAAGCCCTCCTTGCCATTTTTTTTATAAAAAAGAAAAAAAAAGACAAATTGTTTGTAAAATATGCCTGTTGAAATTGTCTTCTTGAAATGTTGACGTCTTTTCAATTTTCTGATCGATTGACGACCCCAGGATTTTTTTGAGGGCAGGTGTCATTTATAGGCCTGCAATGATTGTGAATATTAAGTGCCAAGTAGCGCAGGGTTTAATGCTGCTGTTGTGTGAAACGGCCACAAGGCGGCAGCATTTCTCCTCACCAAATCTGGCTTCCAGGGCAACATAGCCATAATGGAAGTTATGCTGTAGGTTGTAAATTAGAATGGAATGTGACAGGAAAATCCCCCATGAGTTTATGTCTCATTACTTCTTGTTTGTTTTTTCAATTTTATTTTTTATCACAGCAAATTTGATTATAATGTTTTGTTGGTTCTAGGTGTGCAAGATTTGGTTCTGTAAACACACATACATATATCTATTGTTCTTCTGATCCTTTTCCCATGAAGGTTATGACACAATGCTGAGTCGTGTTCTCTTGGTATGCCATAGGTCTTGGGTGATTATATATTTCACATGTGTTTGTATATCTCTGTTTACCCCAATGTCGTGATGTTTCCAATCCTCACACCTTTCCATCTGGTGAACCATAAGTTTGTTTAATGAATCTGTGATTGCCTTTCTCTGTGGAAATATCTTCATTGGTACCAATTTTTAGGTAACACCTATAAGTGATATCATACCATATGTATCTTTCACTTTCTCTCTTACTACCAGTTGCGTGATTACCTCTAGGTGCAGCATCTAGGGTGCTGCAAATGGCATTGTTTCATTTTTTTGCCTTGGCTAATATTCCAACTCTACTCGAACCAGTTCTTCTATTTTTTTTTTTTTTTTTTTTTTTTTTGCGGTATGCGGTTCTCTCACTTGTGGCCTCTCCCATTGCGGAACACACGCTCCGGACGCGCAGGCCTAGCGGCCATGGCTCACGGGCTTAGTTGCTCCGCGGCATGTGGGATCTTCCCGGACCAGGGCACGAACCCGTGTCCCCTGCATTGGCAGGCGGATTCTCAACCACTGCGCCACCAGGGAAGCCCATGAACCAGTTCTTCTTTATCCAGTCATGTGTTCATGATCTTTACGCTTGCTTCCATGTCTTGGCTATTGTAATACTCCTGCAGTGCAGATCTGCCTGCCTGTGTCTTTCCAATTTGGTCTTTTTAGGTTATAGACCCTGAGGTGGGCCTGCTGGATCATAGAGTAGCTCAATGTTTACCCTTTAAAGGCACCTCCGTTGTGTTCCCATCAGGGGCTCTCACCAGGTTACGTGCCACTTCAACTTAGGGTATGCATTGCTCCACAACCCCTTCAGCATTGATTATTTGTAGTTTCTTGCTGATGGTTATTCTGAGTGGTGTGAGCTGATACCTGTTTCTGGATGGATTTGCATATGTCTCATAATCCCATGAAATTGAGCTTTCAGGAATGTCCTTTTATTTTTCAAACTGTGAGTACAGCTTACTTCTTCAAATGGGTTTCTTGAAGTATGTGCCACATTTTGAAACTTTTTGGCCTTTACCTTCATCCAGTCATTTTGAGGGCAGGTTTCCTTTACAGCCCTGCAGTCCTTGTTCATACGAAGTGAACATTAGCACAGATTTCAAAGCTGTTGTTGCAGGTAACGGCCAGGGGGCAGCAGCATTTCTACGTCCCCCAATCTGGTACCAAGTGAAACAGACCTTCCTGCCAGTGATGTTCCTCAGTTATAAATTAGAGTGGAGTGTGCCCCGATAAACACCCCAAAAGCTTATGTCTTCTTACTTATGTTTTTTTACATCTAATTTATATTTTTATTGGAGTATTATTCCACTGTGTGTATGGACCACTTCTTCTTTGTGCATTCCTCTGTTGATGGACATGTTCGTTGCTTCTAAGTTTTGACTGTGCTAAATGTTGCTGGAGTGCATGATTGCCAGCCTGTGACTTGTGGATTCTCGTTTTCTCAGGTGATAGTCCCAGCAGTGGGTATGCTTGATTGACTGGCAGCTCAATGTTTTACCTTTTCAAAGCACCTCCATTGTGTTTTCATTAGTGACTCTTACCACGTCCCACTTAGCACTGAGGGTACTCGTTTCTCCACAGCCCCTTCAGCATTCATTGTTGGCAGAATTCTTGCTCATGGCCATTTTGACTGGTGTGAGCTGGTAGGTTTTTGTAATTTGGATTTGCATGTTTTTAATAATTCCTAATGTTCAGCATTTTCCATACCTTTATCTTTTTTATTCAACATAAAAGGAAAAAAGTGGGAGTACAATATACCTCTTGAAATTGTCTTCTCGGAAGCTTGTCCTCTTTGGAATTTCTTGGTCGATTTTCGACCCCAAGATTTTTTTTTGAGGGGAGGTGTCATTTACAGGCCTGCAATGATTATGAATATTTAGGGACCATTAGCACTGGGTTTAAAGCTGCTGTTGTGGGAAACGGCCACAAGGCGGCAGCATTTCTCCATTCCTAAATGTGGTTACTAGGGCAGCAGAGTCTCTCTGGAAGTCATGTTCCTAGGTTGTAAATTAGAATGGAATGTGCCAGGAGAAAAACCCCATGAGTTTATGTCTCATTCCTTCTTGTTCGTTGTTTTAATTTTTTTTAATCGGGGTAATGATTAGAATATGGTTTGTCCTAGGTGTACACAGTCTGGTTCATTTGTACATTATATATGTCTATTCATGTACAGAACCTCTTCCCATGTAAATTATTAGAGAGTGTTCCGTAGGCCTCCCTTGCTATATGGTCGTCCTTTTTGTTATATGTATTCAATAGGTATTTGTATACGTATGGTAACCCTAATCTTAATTTATCCATTCCCCCCACCTTTCCTTTTAGATGAGCATAGTTTGTTTTCTAAGTTGGTGCGTGTCTTTCTCTGTGGAAGTGTGATCATTTGTGTCAGTTGTTAGATAACACCTATAAGTGATATCATAGGATATATGTCTTTTGCTTTCCGACTTCCCTCATATTCTGGGAGTATCTCTAGGCTCATCTATGATGCCACAAAGAACAGTGTGTCATTGTTTTCCATGTCTAATATTCCACTGATTACATGGACCACATTTTCTTTATCCTTTCACCTGTCGATGCACATTTTGGTGGATTCCATGGCTTGGCTATTGTGAATATGGCTGAAGTGCCACTGTCGCAGCCTGTGTCTTCTCGATTCTGGTCTTCTCAGGTGAGAGGCCCAACGGTGGGCCTGCTGGACCAAACGGTAGCTCAATGTTTACTTTTACATGCAGCTCCTTTCTGTTCTCACTATTGGCTCTTACCACTTTACATCTCACCAGAAGCTAGAGGGCATACAGTTCTCTAAAACCGCTTCAGCACTTATTGTTCGTAGACTTTTAGCTGATGGTCAGTGGACTGGTGTGAGTTGAAACCATTTTGTATATTAGATTTGCAGGAGTCTAATAATTCCAAACGTTGAGACTTTATCCATTTTCCTTTTGTTAAGAAAAGAGTGGATAAAATTTACCTCTTCATACTATCTTCTTGAAAAAAATTGCCTGTTTTGAATTACTTGTCCATTCCCTAGCTCAGGATATTTGTGGAGGGCAGGTATCCTTTACAGCCCTGAGTCGTTGTGAATGTTAAGTGACCATCAGCTGTGGGCTTAGAGCCCCGCTTGCTTGAAACGACCACAAGGCGGCAGCATTTCTACATTTCCGACTCTGGGTTTTTGGGCAACAAAGCCTCCCTGGAAATCCTGTAAGTAGGCTGAAAATTAGAGTGGAATGCGCCAGGGCAAGTCCCCAAGAGCTTATGTGTCCTTACTTCCTGTTTGTTTTTTAAATTTAACTTTTATTTATTATCAGAGCCAATTTGATACAAATGTTGTGCTTGTTCTAGGTGTACAGAACCGGGTATAATACGTCTATGGATCCATCTATTCTTCTTTGGATCCTTTCCCATGTAGGTTATTACAGAGTGGTGAATAGACCTCACTTGGTATTCCATAGGTATTTTGTGATTATATATTTCATATGTATTAGTACATGTCTCTTAACCCCCATATCCTAATTCATAAATTCCTTACATCTTTCCATTTCATTAAACATAATTTGTTTTGTTAATCCATGCATGTCCTTCTCTTGGAAATAAGTTCATGGATATCAATTTTTAGGTAACATCTAGAAGCGATGTCATAGGATATCTCCCCATATCCTAATGCATCCATTCCTTACACCTTTCCATTTCGTAAATAATTTTGTTTCCTTAACCCATGCGTGTCCTTCTCTTGGAAATAAGTTCATGGGTATCAATTTTTAGGTAACACCTAAAAGTGATGTCATAGGATATCTGTCTTTCTGTTTCGTTCTTCCTTCAAGTTGGCTGATGATCTTTAGGTCCTTCTATGGTGGTGCAAATGGCATTCTTTCATTCTTTTGCATGGTTGTGTACATGGACCACTTGATCTTTTCCCCCTGTTCTGTTGATGGACATTTTGGTTTCCTCGAAGTCTTGGCTATGGTAAATTCTGCTGCAGTGCAGTATTGCCAGCCTGTGTCTTTTTGATTCTGCTCTGCTTGGGGGATAGGCCCATCAAAGGGCCTACAAGATCACATGGTACCTCTATATTTATGTTTAAACGCACCTCCATTCTGTTCTCACTGCTGGCTCTTACCAGTTAACATCCCCCCAGCAGCTAGAGGGTACACAGTTCTCTGAAACTCCTTCGGCATTTTTTCTTTGTAAACTTTTTGCTGATGATCATTCTGAGGGCTGTGAGGTGAACATTTCTGTAGATTGGATTTTCATGGCTTTATTAATTCCTGATGTTGAGCATTTTTCCATGCCATTATTATTAAAATTAATTAATTAATTTATTGATTGATTTTTGGCTGTGTTGGGTCTTCGTTTCTGTGCGAGGGCTTTCTCTAGTTGTGGCAAGCGGGGGCCACTGTTCATCGTGGTGCGCGGGCCTCTCACTATCGCGACCTCTCTTGTTGCAGAGCACAGGCTCCAGACGCGCAGACTCAGTAGTTGTGGCTCATGGTCCTAGCTGCTCCGCGGCATGTGGGATCTTCCCAGACCAGGACTCGAACCCGTGTCCCCTATATTAGCAGGCAAATTCTCCACCACTGTGCCACCAGGGAAGCCCTCCTTGCCATTTTTTTTATAAAAAAGAAAAAAAAAGACAAATTGTTTGTAAAATATGCCTGTTGAAATTGTCTTCTTGAAATGTTGACGTCTTTTCAATTTTCTGATCGATTGACGACCCCAGGATTTTTTTGAGGGCAGGTGTCATTTATAGGCCTGCAATGATTGTGAATATTAAGTGCCAAGTAGCGCAGGGTTTAATGCTGCTGTTGTGTGAAACGGCCACAAGGCGGCAGCATTTCTCCTCACCAAATCTGGCTTCCAGGGCAACATAGCCATAATGGAAGTTATGCTGTAGGTTGTAAATTAGAATGGAATGTGACAGGAAAATCCCCCATGAGTTTATGTCTCATTACTTCTTGTTTGTTTTTTCAATTTTATTTTTTATCACAGCAAATTTGATTATAATGTTTTGTTGGTTCTAGGTGTGCAAGATTTGGTTCTGTAAACACACATACATATATCTATTGTTCTTCTGATCCTTTTCCCATGAAGGTTATGACACAATGCTGAGTCGTGTTCTCTTGGTATGCCATAGGTCTTGGGTGATTATATATTTCACATGTGTTTGTATATCTCTGTTTACCCCAATGTCGTGATGTTTCCAATCCTCACACCTTTCCATCTGGTGAACCATAAGTTTGTTTAATGAATCTGTGATTGCCTTTCTCTGTGGAAATATCTTCATTGGTACCAATTTTTAGGTAACACCTATAAGTGATATCATACCATATGTATCTTTCACTTTCTCTCTTACTACCAGTTGCGTGATTACCTCTAGGTGCAGCATCTAGGGTGCTGCAAATGGCATTGTTTCATTTTTTTGCCTTGGCTAATATTCCAACTCTACTCGAACCAGTTCTTCTATTTTTTTTTTTTTTTTTTTTTGCGGTATGCGGTTCTCTCACTTGTGGCCTCTCCCATTGCGGAACACACGCTCCGGACGCGCAGGCCTAGCGGCCATGGCTCACGGGCTTAGTTGCTCCGCGGCATGTGGGATCTTCCCGGACCAGGGCACGAACCCGTGTCCCCTGCATTGGCAGGCGGATTCTCAACCACTGCGCCACCAGGGAAGCCCATGAACCAGTTCTTCTTTATCCAGTCATGTGTTCATGATCTTTACGCTTGCTTCCATGTCTTGGCTATTGTAATACTCCTGCAGTGCAGATCTGCCTGCCTGTGTCTTTCCAATTTGGTCTTTTTAGGTTATAGACCCTGAGGTGGGCCTGCTGGATCATAGAGTAGCTCAATGTTTACCCTTTAAAGGCACCTCCGTTGTGTTCCCATCAGGGGCTCTCACCAGGTTACGTGCCACTTCAACTTAGGGTATGCATTGCTCCACAACCCCTTCAGCATTGATTATTTGTAGTTTCTTGCTGATGGTTATTCTGAGTGGTGTGAGCTGATACCTGTTTCTGGATGGATTTGCATATGTCTCATAATCCCATGAAATTGAGCTTTCAGGAATGTCCTTTTATTTTTCAAACTGTGAGTACAGCTTACTTCTTCAAATGGGTTTCTTGAAGTATGTGCCACATTTTGAAACTTTTTGGCCTTTACCTTCATCCAGTCATTTTGAGGGCAGGTTTCCTTTACAGCCCTGCAGTCCTTGTTCATACGAAGTGAACATTAGCACAGATTTCAAAGCTGTTGTTGCAGGTAACGGCCAGGGGGCAGCAGCATTTCTACGTCCCCCAATCTGGTACCAAGTGAAAGAGACCTTCCTGCCAGTGATGTTCCTCAGTTATAAATTAGAGTGGAGTGTGCCCCGATAAACACCCCAAAAGCTTATGTCTTCTTGCTTATGTTTTTTTACATCTAATTTATATTTTTATTGGAGTATTATTCCACTGTGTGTATGGACCACTTCTTCTTTGTGCATTCCTCTGTTGATGGACATGTTCGTTGCTTCTAAGTTTTGACTGTGCTAAATGTTGCTGGAGTGCATGATTGCCAGCCTGTGACTTGTGGATTCTCGTTTTCTCAGGTGATAGTCCCAGCAGTGGGTATGCTTGATTGACTGGCAGCTCAATGTTTTACCT